>NW_027100039.1:655044-707913 GCF_031753505.1 Anomalospiza imberbis
AGAAAAGGGGGAATTGTGTCCAGATCCAGCTGGGAAAACCTTAATTCTCTCAAAATCCACCTGAAATCAAAAAAAAAAACCCAAAAAATTCCACCTAGAATTCACCTAAATCCAGCCAAAATCACTTTTCCATGGGGTTACAAGGTCGGGATGAACCTGAGGGGAAAAAGTGGGAATTGTGTCCAGATCCAGACAAGAAAACCTTAATTCTCTCAAAATCCACCTGAAATCCAAAAAAACACGGTCGAAATCTGCCTAAATCCAAAAAAATTCCACCTAGAATTCACCTAAATCCAACCAAAATCCACTTTTCCATGGGGTTACAAGGCCAGGATGAACCTGAGGGAGAAAAGTGGGAATTGTGTCCAGATCCAGACAAGAAAACCTTAATTCTCTCAAAATCCACCTGAAATCCAAAAAAAAACCCGTCAAAATCTGCCTAAATCCAAAAAAATTCCACCGAGAATTTGCCAAAATCCACTTTTCCATGGGGTTACAAGGTCAGGATGAACCTGAGGGAGAAAAGGGGGAATTGTGTCCAGATCCAGCTGGGAAAACCTTAATTCTCTCAAAATCCACCTGAAATCCAAAAAATAACCCAAAAAATTCCACCTAGAATTCACCTAAAACCAACCAAAATCCACTTTGCCATGGGGTTACAAGGCCAGGATGAACCTGAGGGGGAAAAGTGGGAATTGTGTCCAGATCCAGACAAGAAAACCTTAATTCTGTCAAAATCTACCTGAATCCCCCCAAAATCCAAGACAATTCCTGTTAAAATTTGCCTAAACCCAACTAAAATCCATTTTTCTGTGTAATTATTAGGCCAAGGTGATTCTAAGGGAAAAAGTTGGAATTCTGGAAGGATCTGGCCAGGAAAACCTCAAAACCACCCAAAATCCCCAAAAATTCACTCAAAATGCAGCTAAAATTCACTTTTCCGTGTGCTTACTTGGCCTGAGGATGAAATCTGAGGGGAAAAAGTGGGAATTCTGCCCAGATCTGGCCGGGAAAACATCAAAACCACCCAAAATCCCCAAAAATTCACTCAAAATGCACCCAAAATTCACTTTTCCGTGTGCTTACTTGGATTGAGGATTAAATCTGAGGGAAAAAGTGGGAATTCTGGAAGGATCTGGCCAGGAAAACCTCAAAACCACCCAAAATCCCCAAAAATTCACTCAAAATGCACCCAAAACTCATTTTTCCATGTGCCTACTTGGCCTGAGGATGAAATCTGAGGGGAAAAAATGGGAATTCTGGAAGGATCTGGCCGGGAAAACCTCAAAACCACCCAAATTTCCCCAAAATCCCCTCGAAAATCCCATTTTTCCACGTGCTTACTAGGCCTGAGAATGAAATCTGAGGGAGAAAAGTGGGAATTCTGCCTGGATCTGGCTGAGGATACCAGGAAATCACCCAAATCCACCCAAAATCCCCTCAAAAATCCCATTTTTCCACGTGCTTACTTGGCCAGGATGTCCTGGGCCCGGGTCTGCAGGAGGATGTTCAGGTAAATGCAGCGACTCACCATCTTCTGGGAGTCCTTCATGAGGCTAATTAACATCAATTAATAACAATTAGTGGTCATAAATAAAAAACAACAAACCCAAAACCAAGGGTGGAAGGCTCCAAAAATGGAGGTTTTTGGGGTCTGACCTGAATATTTTGGAGATGCCATCCATGGTTTTGACCTCCCCATCCCGGCCCAGGAAACAATCGAGGCCCTTGAGGAGCTCCTTGGGGTCGATGGGGCCGGAGCCCATGGCAGGAACAGCCTGGGAAAAAAGGGGAAAAACGGGAAAAAAATGAGAAAAAAATGAGAAAAAAAAGAGAGAAAGAATGGGGGAGAACAGGAAAAAAGGGGAAAGAATGGAAAAAAATGGAAAAAAAAGGGAAAGAATGGGGAAAAATGGAAAAAAAAGGGAAAGAATGGGGAAAAACGGGGAGAAATGGGGGAAAAGAGAATGGGGGAAAACAGGGAAAAAGGAGAAGAATGGGGGGAAAACGGGGAAAAAAGGGAAAGAATGGGGGAAAACAGGGGAAAAAATGGGGAAAAAACAGAAGAAAAAGGGGAAAGAATGGGGGAAAACAGGGAAAAAGGAGAAGAATGGGGGAAAACGGGGAAAAAGGGGAAAGAATGGGGAAAAAACAGAAGAAAAGGGGGAAAGAATGGGGGAAAACAGGGAAAAGGGGAAAAGAATGGGGGAAAACAGGGAAAAAATGGGGAAAAAACAGAAGAAAAAGGGGAAAGATTGGGGGAAAATAGGGAAAAAGGGGAAATAATGGGGGAAAACAGGGAAAAAGGGGAAAGAATGGGAAAAAATTGGGGAAAAAAGAGGAAAGAATGGAAAAAAGGGAGGAAAAAGTGAGGGAAGAAAGGGGAGAATAAAGGGGAATAAAGGGGAGGAAAAGGGGGGGGAAGAGGGAAAAGGGGGAAAGAAATGGGGAAAGAAATGGGGAAAGAAATGGGGAAAGAAATGGGGAAAGAAATGGGGAAAGAAATGGGGAAAGAAATGGGGAAAAACAGGGTTAGGAGTGGGGGGAGAGGTGGGAAAATCATGGTATGCAAAACTTCTGGGGGTTGAAATGAGAGGCGAGAGAGAAACTGGCAAGAGAATAGGAAAACTGGCTCTAAAAAGGAGGAAACCGACCTCAAAAAGGTGGGGAATAACCCCAACTGTGGGGAAATTGATCCTGAAAATTCGGCATTTACACTAAAAGATGAAAAGCAAGCCTGAAAAGGGGAAATGAAGCCAAAGAAATGGAAAACAACCCCAGAAAGTTCATGAAATCAACCTCGAAAAGAAGGAAATCAAATGTAAAAGGCAGGAAATGGATCTCAGAATGAGGGAAATGAACTCCAAATGCTGGAGAAACACATGAAAATACTGGAGACAACCCTGAAAATGTGGGAATCAACCCCAGAAAGCTGGAAATCCGACTCAAAAAGCTAACCAGCAGCCCAAAAAGCTGGAAAACCACCCCAAAAGCTGAGAACTCTGTCCCAAAAAGGAGGAAAACCATCCCAAAAAGCTGGAAATCCACACCAAAAAGAGGAAATCAAACTCATGAGCTGGAAATGAACCCTAAAAACTGGAAAAGCACCCCAAAAAGCTGGAAAACACTACTACAAATGGGAAAATGACACTAAAAAATGGGAAAACACCACTAAAAAATGGGAAATCAACCTCAAAGAGCTGGAAATTGCCCCCAGGATGGAAAAGAGCGGTAAAAAGCGGGAAATCGGCCCAAAAAAAGCAGGAAAAGCACCCCAAAAACTGGAAATCGACCCTAAAATGATGGAAAACCACAATAAAAGTGAGAAATGAAACCCAAAGGTGGGAAACCAACTGCAAAAGCTCTGAAACCGACCCCAAAAAGCTGGAAAACGAACCCAAAAAGCTGGAAAACGACCCCAAAAAGCTGGAAAACGACCCCAAAAAGCTGGAAAATGAACCTAAAATGATGGAAAACCACAATAAAAGTGAGAAATGAAACCCAAAGGTGGGAAACCAACTGCAAAAGCTCCGAAACCGACCCCAAAAAGCTGGAAAACGAACCCAAAAAGCTGGAAAACGAACCTAAAAAGCTGGAAAACGACCCCAAAAAGCTGGAAAATGAACCTAAAATGATGGAAAACCACAATAAAAGTGAGAAATGAAACCCAAAGGTGGGAAACCAACTGCAAAAGCTCCGAAACCGACCCCAAAAAGCTGGAAAACGAACCCAAAAAGCTGGAAAATTACCCCAAAAGGCTGGAAAATGAACCCAAAAACCTGGAAAAGACCCCAAAAAGCTGGAAAAGACCCCAAAAAGCTGGAAAAGACCCCAAAAAGCTGGAAAATGACCCCAAAAACCTGGAAAAGACCCCAAAAAGCTGGAAAACGACCCCAAAAAGGGTCCCAGGGACCCCCAAGAGACTCCGGGGGAGTCCCAGCCCCCCCTGCCCCTCTCATGTCATTCCAATGAGCTCATTTATTGATGAACAAAGAAATTAATTAAAATATTAACACGGGGGATGAGGATTTAGGGTCACACCACGGGGAGGACGCAAACCCCGAGTAGTCCCCCCCCAAATTTTTAATTTGATAGTGAATTAAAATTAAACCCGTTAACAAAAATAAAAACCAGACAAAAACCTGTCATTCCCACCAGTTTTCCCGCATAATTTCATTAATTTTTTCGTTAATTAACGAGCAGGGCGAGTGTCCAGAGGGGGTTTTCAATCACAACCCTCCCCCAAGGTTAATTAACCCCTGGTTAATTAACAAGCTGCCATTTAAGGAGGGGCCACATTTGGGGGTGTCACACCCCCCCCATCTCAGGCCATAATTAAACCCTCTGACTAATGAACCAACTGTTAATTAACACCTCGTTAATGAAGGCCAAGCCCCCCCCCCAGTAATGACCCAACACTCATTGACCCCAATCCGGGCCACGGCCCCCCCTTCCTGGGGGGGGTTTCAGGCTCTGACATCATTAATCACCACTAATTAAAGCTTAATTATGACCCAGTTTCCTTAACGAGGGCAGGGGGAGGAGCTGGGGAGTTTTTTTGGGGTTAAAACCTCTCAAAAATCTCCATTTTTGGGGTGGGGGCAGCACCCAGAGCATTAAGTGATTCCTCCCCCCCCCCCACAGTGTTAATTAATTAATTAATTAAAGGATTCAGCTCCCAATTATGGGAAGAGATTAATTAGGGGGGGGGGGTCAGCAATGCCACCCCTCTGCAAAGACACAAGAAAAAGTTAAACCAGCACAAACCCTCCCAAAAATGAAGGGGGGACCCCAAAACTGGGAGATTTAACCCCAAATTCTCACTGTAACCTTTGACCCCCCCCAAAAATGAATGGGGGGGACACAACCCCCCCCCCGGAGGGGGTCCCAGCAGGGGGGGGAGGGGCAAAACCCCCTCCCCAAAAAGATTTTTGGGGTTCCCCCCTCATTTTTGGGGTCCCACGCAGGCAAAGCCCGACCTACCCCCCCCTTAAAGGAGCTGGGGGTCCCCAAAATCCCCCAAAAAAGGGGAAAAAATCCCATTTTTGAAGGGGGGGACGATTCCCAGCTCATTAAGTTGAGGGGTGGGTCAAGGCCTGACGCCCCCTCCCCAAAATTCGGATTTTACAGCATTTTTGACTCATTTTACCCCCCCAAAAAAGGGATTTTTTTTTTTTTTTTTGGGGGGGAGAATTTAGGGAGAGGCTGCCCACGCCCCCCCCTTCCCCCCAAATAGGAAATGCTACCACTGGGGAGAAAAGGGAGGAATTTGGGGGGAATAAATGCCAAATAAATGGGTTTATTTAGCAAAAAAAAAAAGCCTAAAATCTGAAATCTGCAGGTTTTTTTACCCAAACCTGTGAAATTTCGGGGATTAAAAAAAAAAAGGAGGGAAAAGCCCAACTCCCGACTGCCGCATGCACCAGGAGAGGGAAAAGGGGGGGAAAAAAGGGGAATTTTGGATGTTTCAAAACCCTGGATCCAAAGGCCGTGAAATGGAATTAAGCCCCCAAAAAAAAAAAAAAACCAAAAAAAAACCAAAAAAAAAAAAAAAAAAGAAACCAAAAAAAAGATTTTTTGTTGCTTACCCGGGTTGTGGCTGTTCCCTCCCTTTGCTGAAGTAAAGCTTCCTAAGCTGCAAAAACGGGGCAAAACCATTGAAAATCGGGGAAAAAAAACGGAGTTTTGGGGGTGTTTTCCCTCCCAAAATTCCTATTTTTTTTTTGTTTTTGGTTTTGTTTTTTTTTTCTGTTGGCGTGTGTGAGGAAAGGGGGGGGGTGAAGCCCAGTGGTAGCATTTCCCTGTCACGATAAATTCAAAGTTACCAAAAGCTCCAGGACACTCGCAAATTGCCCAAAACCCCCCCCCCAAAAAAAAAAAAAAAAAAGGAAAAAGGAACAGAAAAAAGAAAAAAATCCTGTGGAAAAAAAAGGGGAAAAAGAGATAATTTTGTGGGTCCTGCGGGTGGAAGGGGGGGAGTTAAAAAAAGGATTTTTGGGGGAGAAAAAAAAGGATTTGGGGGGGGAAAAAATGGAATTTTAAAGGGGGCCCCACGGTGGGAGGAGCATCAACGGCAAGGCCTCGGCGCCATTTTAGAGCTGGGGAATAAAAAACCCAAATTCGGGGGTTTTAAAGGAATTTTTAGGGATTTTTGAGGAATTTTTTTGGGGGGGGGGACGGGACACACACACAGACACAAGCGGCAAAGAGAAACGCGTTAAACCCCCTTTTCCCCCCGCCGCCGCCGCGCAATTAAACGTTAAAATTACCCCGAAACTGGGGTTAAACCCTGCCAAAATTAAGGAATTTAAAGGGGGGGGTTTAGGAAATAATGGTGTAACAAAAATAAACCCCCGAAGCCGCGGGAATGATGAGGGAAAAATAAAAAAAAAAATAAAATAAAGAGAATATCGGCGAAACAAAAGCGCGGGCGCCATTTTGGAGCTGCCCCGGGAAAGGCTCTGAGGGGAGCGGGGGGGGGAAAACGCTTTTAAATTCAATTTCTGAGGGGAAAAAATCCGAATTTGGGGAAAACTCCGCCTGCCTAGCAACCTTTATTGCTAGATCGCCACCCCCCGACCCCCCCCCCCCAAAAAAAAAAAAAAAAAAAACTAATTTCAGCCGAACCCCAAAAAACCCGATTTTTTTAGTTTTTTTGGGTTTTTTTTGCTTTTTTGGTTTTTTTTTTAAAACCTTCTCTGCCCCCCACCCCCACCCCGCGTTTCTCAGCGCAAAAAACAATCCTAAAATGGCACCTAAAAAATAAAAATAGGAAAGAAATCAGCTTTTTTTTTTCCTTTTGCCTTTGGATATTTCCAATCCCCAACCGCCCCCCGCCTCCCCCCCGCGCGGATTTTTTTCCTCCCTTTCCCCCCCTCCCCTTATTATTAATATTTTTTTTCCCTATTATTATTTTTTTTTTTTGCAATCTTTATGTACAGATTGCTCGCCGGGAATGCCCCGAAAATTCCCCCAATTCCATCTCCCCCCCCCCAAACCGCGCGATTTTTTTCGGGTTTTTTTTTTGGGTTTCTTTTGGGGGCCGTTTTCCAGCTTTTTGGGTTTTTTTTGGGGTTTTTTTTGCAGGATTTGTTTTGTTTTTTCTTTTAAACCGTGGGAGCTGCTCGTGGAACCCCCTCCTCCTCCAAAACCGCTTTTTTCTCCCGAAATCCCCCCCCAAAATTTCCATTTTTCACCACCTTTTGGCACAGCCCGCGTCGGGGGCTCTTCCTCCCACTATTTTTGCTCTTTGTGACAAATAAGTAACTTTTTAAAGGGTTTTTTTCTTGTATTTTTAAAGGGCTGGGGGGGGGGGATCCTGCTGGAAATTCAACACTTACTATCCAATTTTTTTTCTCAGCCGACAGCGCTTCAAGGTTTGGATTTTGGCATTTGGAGGTGGCGTTAGAGCCAAAAAATTCGTTTGATTTTTATCATGGCTTTAAAAAAAACGCAGCAACTTTTTTTTTGCAGCTTGACGGGTATTTTGGTATTTTTAAAGCTTTTTTTTGTTTGTTTTTTTTCCTTGGGTTTTGTTTGTTTTTAAAATCCCTAAAGGAGTGGATCGAGCTAAACTGGTTGAGCTACAAACCAAAAAAAAAAAAATATTTACAAAAAAAAAAAAGTTGCTTGTTTTTTTTTTTTTTTGCTCGGTTTAAAAAAAAAAAAAAGTGGGTTTTGCCTTTGTTTTTTTGGGGGAAAGAAGAGGGAAATATGTTTTTTAAAGTGGCAGTTTCCTTCGGGTTTGGAACGGCTTCCAAGGACGGTCCAAAGGACGGAGAGGCTGAGGCGGCTCTTCACGGCAAAGGGGGACAGAAAACCTGGTTTTTTTCCTTCCCCTCTTTGTTGTATATATATTTTTTGTTGTTTTGTTCGCGTTTTGTATTGTATTTTGTATTGTTTGTATTGGTTTTTCTCTCGTGGTAAAGGCGACGGCGTCTCTCAAGACCAACCAAACCTGGAGCGGGGAAAGGAAAAATAAAAGGGGGGGGAAGGGAGGGGGAAAAAGGCGGGGGATGGGCATAACGACAAAAAAAAAAGGGGACAAAATTAAAAAAAAAAAAAAAGAAATTAGAAGCGAAGAAGAAAAGACACGAAACGATTAGAAGCTGTTATCCCCGGGGAGAATTTAGAGCTTTAAAGGGGGAAAAAAAGGAAAAAAAAATAACGAGGAAACGCCCTTGGAAGGGGGGGAAGCTGAGCTTTGAGGGGACGTGAGGGCGGCGGCGGCCCCGGAGGGGCTTTGGGACGGGGCAAGCCGCGTTTTTCCCCCCAAGAAACGAAACCTGGCGTTTCAAGAGCCCCCCCAAAGCCAAAAAAAAAAGGGGAAAAACCCCCCCGCGCCCCCTTCCCCGCCCGCAAAGCCCCGGCCCAGCGCAGCTCTTTACTCACCTCCACCAGCCCTCAGAATGGCGGCGGCAGCGCCGGGCGCGGTATTTTATACTCGGCCACGCCCCGCGCCTCGCCACGCCCCCGGCCGCGCGCCGGTCACGCCTCCCCGCCCATGGACCCGCCCGACGGCGCCTGCGCGGTTTCCCCGCGGCGCACGCGCAGCTGCCGCCCGCCATTGTGCGTGGGCCGTGTGGCGCAGCTTTAATTCGGGGAGGGCGGGAGGGGACGGCGCTGCGCATGCGCCACCGCCTGCACGCGGGAGGGGAGGGGCGTGGGCACGCGGCAAGATGGCGGCGCCCCGCCCCGCCGTGAGGGAGCGGCGCGGGGCGGGGCGGGGGGGACAGGCGGGAAGATGGCGGCGGCCTGGGCGGCGGCGGCGGCGCTGCTGAGGGGGGCGGGCGGCGTGAGGAGGCCGCGGTGGGCTCAGGTGAGGGCGGGGAGCGGCGGGAGGGGAAAACCGGGGAGTTTTTTGGGGGGGGGGGGTGGGGAGGAGCGGGAGAAAATCGGGATGTGAGGGGGGTGGGGGGGAAGGGCGGGGTGAGTGACGTCATGACGCGACGGCGGGGTGGAATTTTGGTGGGTTTTTTTTGTTTGTTTGTTTTCTTTTTCTCCGCTAGGGGGCGCGCGGGGGAGGGGGCGTGTTTTCTTGTGAGGAGAAGGGGCGTGGCTTTGTGAAGGGAAGGGGGCGTGGTTTTTTGTGAGGATAAGGGGCGTGGCTTTGAGAGGGGCGTGGCTTTGTAAGGAGGAGGGGGCGTGGTTTTTTGTGAGGAGGAGGGGGCGTGGCTTTGAGAGGGGGCGTGGGTTTGTGAGGATGAGGGGGCGTGGCTTTGTGAGGGCGAGGGGCGTGGGGGTTTTTTTTTGAGAAGGGGGCGTGGCTTTGAGAGGGGGCGTGGTTTTGTGAGGATGAGGGGCGTGGCTTTGAGAGGGAGCGTGGGGTTTGTGAGGAGGAGGGGGCGTGGCTTTCTGAGGGCGAGGGGCGTGTTTTTTGTGAGGAGGAGGAGGGGGCGTGGCTTACAGTGAGGCGTCACGTCACAGCAGTGATGTCATATCACACGGCTGCCCCTTCGCGTGACGTCAGAGCGGGCCTCGCCCGCCCCTCCCCTTCTGTTTTGATGTCGCCGCTGGGGCGATGTCGGGCGATGGGAGGGGAAGGCCGGGGGAGCCCCCCTGCGTGACGTCACTGCCCCGAACGCGGCTGTGACGTCATAACCCCCCCTTCCCCAGGACCTCCCCCGCCTCTGCAGCACCCGGGACACCCCCGGGACCCCCCCGGCCGCCCCCTCCCCCTACCTGGAGCGGCCCTGGGAGTACCTGGAGAGCGAAGGTTTGTGGGGGGAGGGGGATTTTTGGGGGGAGTTTTGGGGTCCCCAGACCCCCTTGACACTTCCCCCAAAAACGTCTCCACGCAGAGTACCGGGCCACCTACGGGGACAGGCCGGTGTGGCACGGCTACCGGCGCAACCACAAGGGCTCCGTGCCCCCCCAGACCGCCCGCAAGGCCTGTCTGGTCAGCACTGGGAGGGCGCTGGGAGCACTGGGAGGATACTGGGAGCACTGGGAGGATGCTGGGGGGTAGTGGGAGGGCACTGGGAGCATTGGGAGGGTATTGGGAGCACTGGGAGGATGCTGGGTGGTAGTGGGAGGCACTGGGAGGGCACTGGGAGCACTGGGAGGGCACTGGGAGCATTGGGAGGGCACTGGGAGGGTGCTGGGTGGTAGTGGGAGGCACTGGGAGGGCACTGGGAGGGTGCTGGGTGGGTACTGGGAGGCACTGGGAGGGTATTGGGAGCATTGGAAGGGCACTGGGAGGATGCTGGGAGGGTACTGGGAGGGCACTGGGAGGGCACTGGGAGGTGCTGGGAGGGCACTGGGAGGCACTGGGAGGGTATTGGGAGCATTGGAAGGGTACTGGGAGGGCACTGGGAGCACTGGGAGGGTACTGGGAGGGCACTGGGAGGTGCTGGGAGGGCACTGGGAGCACTGGGAGGGCACTGGGAGGTGCTGGGAGGGCACTGGGAGCACTGGGAGGGTACCCGAGGCATTTTGGGGACTCTTGGGGCACCTTAGGGGTGATTTTGGGGGTCACGGGAGCATTCTGGGGACAATTCTGAGGCGTCCCGATGGCACTTTGGGGGGCACGGGGACAGTTTGGAGGTTACTGGGACTGACTGGGGGTTACTGGGACAGTTTGGAGGTTACTGGGACTGACTGGGGGGTGACTGGGGGTTACTGGGATGTTTTGGGGGGTTACTGGGACTGACTGGGGGGTGACTGGGGGTTACTGGGAGGCACTGGGACTAACTGGGGGTTACTGGGAGGTTACTGGGGGGTTACTGGGAGGCACTGGGACTAACTGGGGGTTACTGGGAGGTTACTGGGGGGTTACTGGGAGGCACCGGGAATAACTGGGGGGTTACTGGGAGGCACTGGGAATAACTGGGGGTAACTGGGGGGTTACTGGGAGGTTATTGGGAGGCACTGGGACTGACTGGGGGTTACTGGGAGGCACTGGGAATAACTGGGGGGTAACTGGGGGGTTACTGGGAGGCACTGGGAATAACTGGGGGTAACTGGGGGGTTACTGGGAGGCACTGGGGCTGACTGGGGGGTTACTGGGGGGTTACTGAGGGGTTACTGGGAGGCACTGGGAATAACTGGGGGGTAACTGGGGGGTTACTGGGAGGCACTGGGGCTGACTGGGGGGTACTGGGGGGTTACTGGGAGGCACTGGGAATAACTGGGGGTAACTGGGGGGTTACTGGGAGGTTATTGGGAGGCACTGGGAATAACTGGGGGTTAACTGGGGGGTTACTGGGAGGCACTGGGGCTGACTGGGGGCTTACTGGGAGGTTACTGAGGGGTTACTGGGAGGCACTGGGAATAACTGGGGGGTAACTGGGGGGTTACTGGGAGGCACTGGGACGGAGTGGGACTGAGCGGTCGTGCCCGCCCCCCGCAGCGCCGGGGCCGGCCCGTGGGGAACCCCTGTCCCCTGTGCCGTGACCGCAAGCTGCTCGTGGATTTCCAGGTGAGTTCGGGGCAGATCCGGGCGGCTGCGCTGGGCCCTGCTCCTGCTCTGCTTTCTGCTCCCCTTTTCCTGCTTTTCTTGCTGTTTCCCGGTTTTTAATCTCCTTCTCCTTTAGTTTCCTTTTTTTTCCCATTTTTAGTCCTTTTTTATTCTCTTTTTAATCCATTTCATTTATGAATCCATTTCATTTATTTTTTTATCTATTTATTTTCTATTTTATTCATTTCACATTACTTTTACTATTTCACCTATTTTTACCCAATTTCATATCTTTTTTACCTGTTTATTCTCCTTTTTTATCCATTTCTCCTCTTTTTACCCATTTCCTCTCTTTTTTTTCACTCATTTCCCATCTCTTTTACTTTCACCTGTTTTTTTACCCAATTCCACCTCTTTTTTATCACTTCACTTCTTTTTTACCCGTTTATTCTCTTTTTTACCACTTCACCTCTTCTTTACCATTTCACCTGTTTTTTTACCCAATTCCACCTCTTTTATACCACTTCACTTCTTTTTTACCCTTTTATTCTCTTTTTTACCACTTCACCTCTTCTTTACCATTTCACCTGTTTTTTTACCCAATTTCACCTCTTTTTTATCACTTCACTTCTTTTTTACCCGTTTCTTCTCTTTTTTACCACTTCACCTCTTCTTTACCATTTCACCTGTTTTTTTACCCAATTTCACCTCTTTTTTATCACTTCACTTCTTTTTTACCCATTTATTCTCTTTTTTACCACTTCACCTCTTCTTTACCATTTCACCTGTTTTTTACCCAATTTCACCTCTTTTTTATCTCTTCACCTCTTTTTTACCCATTTACTCACTTTTTTTACCCATTTCCCCTCTTTTTTATCTATTTACTCTCTTTTTTTCCCAATTCACCTCTTCTTCACCCCCTTTTCCCTCCCTCCAGAACGTGAAGCTGCTGAACCAGTTCATCTGCCCCCACTCCGGCGTCATCTTCCACCCCATCCACACGGGTGAGGGCACACCTGAGGGTCACCTCTGAGTCCTTGGGGTCACCTCTGTGTCCTCGGGGTCACCTTCACGTCCCCGGGGTCACCTCTGAGTCCTTGGGGTCACCTCTGTGTCCTCGGGGTCACCTCTGTGTCCTTGGGGTCACCTCTGAGTCCTTGGGGTCACCTTCATGTTCTCAGGGTCACCTTCATGTCCCCGGGGTCACCTCTGAGTTCTTGGGGTCACCTTCACGTCCTCGGGGTCACTTTTGTGTCCTTGGGGTCACATCCATGTCCTCAGGGTCACCTTCATGTCCCTGGGGTCACCTCTGTGTCCTCGGGGTCACCTTCACGTCCCTGGTGTCACCTTCATGTCCTCGGGGTCACCTCTGTGTCCTTGGGGTCACCTTCATGTCCCTGGGGTCACCTCTGTGTCCCCAGTATCACCTTCACGTCCCCAGGGTCATCTCCATGTCCTCGGGGTCACTTTTGTGTCCTCGGGGCCACCTCCATGTTGTCAGGGTCACCTCAGTGTCCTTGGGGTCACTTTTGTGTCCTTGTGGTCACCTCCGTGTCCTTGGGGTCACCTTCATGTCCCTGGGGTCACCTCTGTGTCCTCAGGGTCACCTCTGTGTCCTTGGGGTCACCTTCACGTCCCTGGGGTCACCTCTGTGTCCTTGGGTCACCTTCACCAAGGACACAGAGGTGACCCCAAGGACATAAAGGTGATCTCAAGGACCTGAAGGTGACCCTGAGGACGCAAAGGTGACCCCTAGGACACCTTTATGTCCTCAGTGTCACCTTCACGTCCCGGGGGTCACTCCTGTGTCCTTGGGGTCACCTTCGTGTCCTTGTGCTCACCTCTGTGTCCTCAGGGTCACTTTTGTGTCCCTGGGGTCACCTCTGTGTCCTCAGGGTCACCTTCACGTCCCCGGGGTCACTCCTGTGTCCTTGTGGTCATCTCCGTGTCCTTGTGGTCACTTCTGTGTCCATGGGGTCACCTTCATGTCCCTGGGGTCACTTTTGTGTCCTTGTGCTCACCTCTGTGTCCTCAGGGTCACTTTTGTGTCCTCAGGGTCACCTCCGTGTCCCTGGGGTCACCTCCGTGTCCTTGGGGTCACCTTCACGTCCCCAGGGTCACTCCTGTGTCCTTGGGGTCACCTTCACATCCCCGGGGTCACTCCTGTGTCCTTGTGGTCATCTCCGTGTCCTTGTGGTCACCTCCGTGTCCTTGGGGTCACCTTCACATCCCCGGGGTCACTCCTGTGTCCTCAGTGTCACCTTCATGTCCCCGGGGTCACCTCCGTGTCCTCGGGGTCACCTTCACCGGGGACACAGAGGTGACCCCGAGGACACAGAGGTGACCCCGAGGACACGAAGCCGACCCCTAGGATGCCTTCACGTCCCCGGGCTCACCTCCGTGTCCCCGTTGTCACCTCGGGGTGTCGCTGCCCCCTTTTCTCCTCAGGGATCTGCATGAAGCAGCACCAGCGCCTCTCCCAGGCCATCGCCCAGGCCCAGGACCGCGGTAAAAACCCCCAGCCCCCATTTTTAACCCTTCCCAACCCCTGCGGCAGCCCCCAGACCCCCGCCATGCCCCCTGCCCAGGTCTCCTGTGGCTCCAGGTGCCCTTCGTGCCCGTTCCCGAGGAGGATTTCTCCAACCAACACGCGGCCGTGGGCAAAACTCCGCCGGCGCCCGCGCTGAGGGGGCCGCGCCGCGCCTGGTACCCCTGGTACGAGTGGCAGCAGCCCCCCGCCGCCGAGGTGGCCCGGATGCGCCGTTTGTACCGGGGGTTCCTCAAGGAGGATTACCCGGATACCCCCCCGAGCCCGTCGGGGAAATAAAACGCTTGGAAATCTGTTACAAACGCCAATCACTCGTTTTAAAAATTTATAAAAGTTTACTAAAAATAAAATGGAAAAAAAAATAATACAAGTATAGTAATAAAGATTAAACAATTAGAGTTAGGACAATTAAAGAGACAATAACAGCAAAAAGTTACAGCCCGGGCTGGGTTCCTCTCTCTGGACAAAAGTGAGCCAGGAGAAGGACCCCGATAAAAAAGAATTCCCTCCTTAAGACGGGTAACCTGTTGCATACACAAATCACTTCATGAATATGCATATATTTATTTAAAACAAGAAGTTCGTCCGGTACTTGTTGAGGAATTCCTGTTAATCCCAGGCGCCTTGAAGTCTAAGTCGAGTTTGGAGAAGTTCGGTTTTTTGTTGATGTTATAAACGCCAATCACTTCTTTTAAAAATTTATAAAAGTTTAATAAAAATAAAATGGAAAAAAAATAATACAAGTATAGTAGTAAAGATTAAACAATTAGAGTTAGGACAATTAAAGAGACAATAACAGCAAAAAGTTACAGCCCGGGCTGGGTACCTCTCTCTGGACAAAAGTGAGCCAGGAGAAGGTCCCCGATAAAAAAGAATTCCCTCCTTAAGAGGGGTAACCTGTTGCATACACAAATCACTTCATGAATATGCATATATTTATTTAAAACAAGAAGTTCGTCCGGTACTTGTTGAGGAATTCCTGTTAATCCCAGGCGCCTTGAAGTCTAAGTCGAGTTTGGAGAAGTTCGGTTTTTTGTTGATAAGGAAAGCCATAAATTCCTCTCCTCTGGAAGATTTAGGGGGTTTTGTAATTGTTATCTCTGTGTGAAGAATTTCTTGATTATCTTCTCCTTCTCTTGAGCAAAAAGAATACCACACACACATATTTTCTGTTTTAACTACTAAAGCATAATTTCAATTACAAAACTACATTTGCTATATTATTAAAATGTGAACTTTCCAACCTAGCATAATACATATAGTAAATATCTGTGTAGAGCCATATAATATGGATTTTTCACAAAATCCCACCCCAAAAATTGGCGTTTTTCCTGTCAGGGAAACTGAGGCGCCAGGCCAAGATGGCGGCCGGGCTGGAAAATGGCGGCGCGCTGAGGGGGAGTATATCCCACAATGCACCGCGGCCAAAGGGGGGATGCTTCCCATCATGCTTTGCTGCGGGTTGCTCGGGGGGGCGGGGCTTGGTTGCTAAGGGCGGGTGAAGCGGCGGCAGCGATTGGGCAGACAAGAGTCAGGGGTGGAGCTTAGTCCAGGAGAGAAGACGTGATTGGCTAACGGGTTGCAAGGGGCGGGGCTTGGTTTCTGACAGCGGAAGCGATTGGGCGGCGGTTGCTA
The DNA here is from genome assembly GCF_031753505.1 of Anomalospiza imberbis. Classification (NCBI taxonomy): domain Eukaryota; kingdom Metazoa; phylum Chordata; class Aves; order Passeriformes; family Viduidae; genus Anomalospiza; species Anomalospiza imberbis. The sequence goes on from NW_027100039.1 coordinate 670,626, forward strand.
TGGGTGGGGTTTGAGTGCTAAGGGCAGCTGCCATTGGTGAGCGGTTGCCATGGGCGGGACTCGGTTGCTAGGGGGCTGTGAAACAGCAGCGATTGGCTGGCGGTTGCTAAGGGCGGGACTTGGTTGCTAAGGAATGGCGCGGCCTCCGCAACGATTGGCTGGCGGTTGCTAAGGGCGGGACTTGGTTGCTAAAGACGGGCGCGGCCTCGGAAATGATTGGCTGGCGGTTGCTAAGGGCGGGACTTGGTTGCTAAAGACGGGCGCGGCCTCGGCAACGATTGGCTGGCGGTTGCTAAGGGCGGGACTTGGTTGCTAAAGACGGGCGCGGCCTCGGCAACGATTGGCTGGCGGTTGCTAAGGGCGGGACTTGGTTGCTAGGGGGCTGTCAAAGAGTCAGCAGCGATTGGCTGGCGGTTGCTAAGGGCGGGACTTGGTTGCTAGGGGGCTGTCAAACAGTCAGCAGCGATTGGCCGGCGGTTGCTAAGGGCGGGACTTGGTTGCTAAGGAATGGCGCGGCCTCGGCAACGATTGGCTGGCGGATACTAAGGGCGGGACTTGGTTGCTGGGGGGGGGGCTGTCAAACAGTCAGCAGCGATTGGCTGGCGGTTGCTAAGGGCGGGACTTGGTTGCTAAGGACGGGCGCGGCCTCGGCAACGATTGGCCGGCGGTTGCTAAGGGCGGGACTCCGTTGTTAAGCACGGCAGAGCGCAGCGCAGCGATTGGCCGGCGCTTGGCGGGCCCGGCCGCGATTGGCTGATTCCTCGCCGCGGGGGGCGTGGTTCCTTTGCCGCCCGGGCGCGGCCGTGGCGGTGGCGGCCGGGCCGGGCCCGGCGGGCGGAGGCGGCGGCGGGGCCGGGCCCGGGGCTCGGGGCTCGGGGCTCGATCATGGAGTTCCCTTTCGACCTGGCCCCGGTGCTGGGGGGCGAGCGCTTCTGCGTGGTGGATCAGCACCTGCGGCCCGCGGGGCGCGGCGGCGGCACCGCCAAACGGTAGCGGGGCAGGGCGGGAAGGCGGCGGACCCCGGGGTTTTTTGGGGGGTTTCGTGAGGGGAAAGTGGGGTCCCAATGGCTCCTCTCGGTGTCCCCTCGGCGCAGGGAGGAGCTGGAGCAGCAGCTGAGGACGGTGATCGATGAGCTGGGCAAGGCCTCGGCCAAGGTGGGGGGCACTGGGAGCACGGGGGGATCCCGGGGGCAGCGGCAGGGTGGGACTGGGGGGGCGGAGGGGTCGCTGGGGGGCCCTGGGGGTCACTGGGGACAATGGGAGGTCAGAGGGGGGGTCCCATGGGGAAATTTGGGGGTCCCAAGGGGAAATCTGGGGGGACCAGGGGGGGACTGGTGGGTGCCAAGGGAAAATTGGGGGTCCCAGGGGGGAATCTGGGAGTCCCAAGGGGAAATTTGGGGTCCCCGGGGGGAACTTGGGGATCCCAGAGGGAAACTGGGGGTCCCAAGGGGAAATTTGGGGGGTCCAGGGGGGGACTGGTGGGTGCCAAGGGAAAATTGGGGGTCCCAGGGGGAAATTAGGGGGGGTCCAGGGGGGAATCTGGGGGTCCCAGGGGCAACTTGGGGGTCCCAGAGGGAAACTGGGGGTCCCAAGGGGAAATTTGGGGTCTCAGGAGGTACTGGAGGGTCCCAGGGGGAAATTGGGGGTCCCAGGGGGAAATTAGGAGGGTCCAGGGGGGAATCTGGGGGTCCAAGGGGCAACTTGGGGGTCCCAGAGGGAAACTGGGGGATCTCAAGAAAAAATTTGGGGTTTTAAGGGGAAATTTTGGGGTCCCAGGGGGAAACTGGGAGATCTCAAGGGGAAATTTGTGGGTCCCAAGGGGAAATTTGGGAGTCCCCGGCTGAAATTTGGGGGGTCCCAAGGGGAACTTTGGGGTCCCGGGGGGAACTTTGGGGTCCCGGGGGGAATCTGGGGGTCACGGGGGGTCCCGTGTCCCCCCAGGCAGGCCCAGGGCCTCTCCACGCCCGTGACCAGCGCGGCGCGGATGGAGAGCAACAGGCACGTGCTGTACATGCTGAGGGACACCCGGTGAGACCCCAAAACCTCCCCAAAACACCCCCTAAACGTCCCCGAAAGCACCCCAAAACATCCCCTAAATGGCCCCTAAAGCACCCCAAAATATCTCCTAAAGATCCCCAAAATCACCCCAAAACATCCCCAAAATCTCCCTAAAATCACCCCAAAATATCCCCAAAATCACCCCAAAACATCCCCTAAATCACCCCCAAAACATCCCCAAAATCTCCCTAAAATCTCCCTAAAATCACCCCAAAACATCCCCTAAATCATCTCCAAAACATCCCCAAAATCTCCCCAAAAGCACCTTAAAATCACCCCAAAATCTCCCTAAAATCACCCCAAAATATCCCCAAAATCTCCCCAAAACATCCCCAAAATCACCCCAAAAATCTCCCCAAAATCTCCCCAAAACATCCCCAAAATCGCCCCCCAAACATCCCCAAAGTCGCCCCAAAAACTTTCTCAAAATATCCCCTGAATCACCCTGAAACACCCAAAAAAATTCATTAAATCACCCCAAAGCCAGCCCCGAAATATCCCCAGATTTCCCCCAAATCCCCCACATTTTCCCTAAATCCCCCAAATTTCCCCCAAAATCCCCCAAATTCCTCCAAATTTTCCCCAAATTTCACCCAAATCCCCCAATTTTTCCCCAATTTTCCCCAATTTCCCCCCAAATCCCCCCTCAAATCCCCCAATTTTCCCCCAAATCCCCCAAATTTCCCCAAATTTCCCCAATTTTCCCCAAATTTCCCCCAAATCTCCCCTCAAATCCCCCAAATTTTCCCCAAATCTTCCCCAAATTTCCCCAAATTTAACAGAAATCCCCCCTCAAATACCCCAAATCTCCCCCACAAATCCTCCAAATTTACCCCAAATTTCCCCTCAAATCCCCCCTCAAATCCCCCAAATTCCCCCCAACGCCCCCAAATCTTCCCCAAATCCCCCCAATTTCCCCCAAATCCCCCAAACTACACAAATTTCCCCCAAATTCCTCCAAATTTTCCCCAAATCTTCCCCAAATCCCCCAAAGTCCCCAAATTTCCCCACATTTCCCCCAAAACCCCCCTCAAATCCCCCAAATTTCCCCCAATTTTCCCCAAATCCCCCAAATTTCCCCCAAATTCCCCAAATTTCCCCCAATTTTCCCCAAATTTCCCCCAATTTTCCCCAAATCCCCTCTCCAAATCCCCCAAATTTCCCCAAATTTCCCCCATTTTTTCCCCAAATTTTTCCCCAAATTTCCCCCCAATTTCCCCCAATTTTCCCCAAATCCCCTCTCAAATCCCCCAATTTTCCCCCAAATCCCCCCAATTTTCCCCGAATTCCGCCGAATTCCCGCTCCGCAGGCCCCCCAGGGGCGCCGTGCTCGGCTTCCTCAAGGTCGGCTACAAGAAACTTTTCCTGCTGGTGAGCAGGGGGGAATCGGGGGCGGATTTGGGGCGAAATCCGGGGAATTTGGGGGGAATTCGGGGGGATTTGGGGCGAAATCCGGGCAGTTTGGGGCGAAATCCGGGGAATTTGGGGAATTTGGGGCGAAATCCGGGGGTTTTGGGGGGAAATCCGGGGAATTTGGGGGGGAAATCCGGGGAATTTGGGGGGAGATTCGGGGTGAATCGGGGGGATTTGGGGCGAAATCCGGGGAATTTGTGGTGAAATCTGGGGAATTTGGGGGGAATTCGGGGGGAAATCCGGGGAATTTGGGAAATTTGGGGTGGAATTTGGGGGGGAAATCTGGGGAATTTGGGGGGGAAATCCGGGGGTTTTGGGGATTTGGGGTGAAATCAGGGGGAATTTGGGGGGGAAATCCGGGGATTTGGGGAATTTGGGGTGAAATCCGGGGAATTTATGGTGAAAATCCGGGGAATTTGGGGAATTTGGGGCGAAATCCGGGGAATTTGGGGCGAAATCCAGGGAATTTGGGGAATTTGGGGCGAAATCCGGGGAATTTGTGGTGAAATCCGGGGAATTTGGGGAATTTGGGGCGAAATCCGGTGGTTTTGGGGTGAAATCCGGGGAATTTGGGGGGAAATCCGGGGAATTTGGGGAATTTGGGGTGAAATCTGGGGAATTCGGGGGGAAATCCGGGGGTTTTGGGGGGAAATCCGGGGAGTTTGGGAAATATGGGGGGAAATCCGGGGAATTTGGGGTGAAATCCGGGTAATTTGGGGAATTTGGGGTGAAATCTGGGGAATTTCGGGGGGAATTCGGGAGGAAATCCGGGGAATTTGGGAAATTTGGGGGGAAATCTGGGGAATTTGGGGCGAAATCCGGGGAATTTGGGGTGAAATCCGGGGGTTTTGGGGGGGAAATCGGGGGGATTTGGGGAATTTGGGGTGAAATCTGGGGGTTTTGGGGAATTTGGGGTGAAATTGGGGGGTTTGGGGAAAACTTGGGGGTTTTGGGGGGAAATTTGGGGTAAATCTGGGGAGTTTGGGGAATTTGGGGGCAAATTTTGGGGCTTTGGGGTGAAATCAGGGGGGGTTTGGTGGGAAATCGGTGGGAAATTTGGGGGGAAATCGGGATTTTGGGGTGAAATTTGGGGGGAAATCGGGATTTTGGGGTGAAATTTGGGGGGAAATTAGGGGTTTTGGGGAATTTGGGGGGAAATCTGGGGAATTTGGGGATTTGGGGGTGAAAACTGAGGGGGTTGGGGGAAAAATTGGGGGGATTCGGGGCTGGAATTTGGGGATTTTGGGCTGGAATTTTTGGGATTTTTGTGTTGGAATTTTGGGGTTTTTGGGAATTCTCCTGTTGGAATTTTGGGATTTTTGGGAATTTTCGTGGTGGTATTTTGGGAATTTTGGGGGTTTTCGTGTTGGAATTTTGGGGTTTTTTTGGGAATTCTCCTGTTGGAATTTAGGGAATTTTGGGGATTTTTGGGATTTTTTGGGAATTTTGGGTTCTCCAGGAACAGGATAGGTCCCACGTGGAGGTGGAGCCCCTCTGTGTCCTGGATTTTGGGCTGGAATTTTGGGATCTGGAGCTGGAATTTGGGGGTTTTGAGCTGGAATTTTGGGGTTTTTGGGAATTCTCCTGTTGGAATTTTGGGAATTTTGGGGATTTTTGGGAATTCCGGGCTCCGCAGGAGCGGGACGGGTCCCACGTGGAGGTGGAGCCCCTCTGTGTCCTGGATTTTGGGCTGGAATTTGGAGATTTTAAAGATTTTTGAGCTGGAATTTTGGGTTTTTTTGGGAATTCTCCTGTTGGAATTTAGGGAATTTTGGGGATTTTTGGGATTTTTTGGGAATTTTTGGGAATTTTGGGTTCTCCAGGAACAGGATAGGTCCCACGTGGAGGTGGAGCCCCTCTGTGTCCTGGATTTTGGGCTGGAATTTTGGGATCTTGAGCTGGAATTTGGGGATTTTGAGCTGGAATTTTGGGTTTTTTTGGGAATTCTCCTTTTGGAGTTTTGGGAATTTTGGGGATTTTTGGGATTTTTTGGGAATTTTTGGGAATTTTGGGTTCTCCAGGAACAGGATAGGTCCCACGTGGAGGTGGAGCCCCTCTGTGTCCTGGATTTTGGGCTGGAATTTTGGGATCTTGAGCTGGAATTTGGGGATTTTGAGCTGGAATTTTGGGGTTTTTGGGAATTCTCCTGTTGGAGTTTTGGGAATTTTGGGGATTTTTGGGATTTTTTGGGAATTTTTGGGAATTTTGGGTTCTCCAGGAACAGGATAGGTCCCACGTGGAGGTGGAGCCCCTCTGTGTCCTGGATTTTGGGCTGGAATTTTGGGATCTTGAGCTGGAATTTGGGGATTTTGAGCTGGAATTTTGGGGTTTTTGGGAATTCTCCTGTTGGAGTTTTGGGAATTTTGGGGATTTTTGGGATTTTTTGGGAATTTTTGGGAATTTTGGGTTCTCCAGGAACAGGATAGGTCCCACGTGGAGGTGGAGCCCCTCTGTGTCCTGGATTTTGGGCTGGAATTTTGGGATCTTGAGCTGGAATTTGGGGATTTTGAGCTGGAATTTTGGGGTTTTTTTGGGAATTTTCCTGTTGGAATTTTGGGAATTTTGGAGATTTTTGGGAATTCTGGGCTCCGCAGGAGCGGGACGGGTCCCACGTGGAGGTGGAGCCCCTCTGTGTCCTGGATTTTGGGCTGGAATTTTGGGATCTGGAGCTGGAATTTGGGGGTTTTGAGCTGGAATTTTGGGTTTTTTTGGGAATTCTCCTGTTGGAATTTAGGGAATTTTGGGGATTTTTGGGATTTTTTGGGAATTTTTGGGAATTTTGGGTTCTCCAGGAACAGGATAGGTCCCACGTGGAGGTGGAGCCCCTCTGTGTCCTGGATTTTGGGCTGGAATTTTGGGATCTGGAGCTGGAATTTGGGGGTTTTGAGCTGGAATTTTGGGGTTTTTTGGGAATTCTCCTGTTGGAATTTTGGGAATTTTGGGGATTTTTGGGAATTCTGGGCTCCGCAGGAGCGGGACGGGTCCCACGTGGAGGTGGAGCCCCTCTGTGTCCTGGATTTTTACGTCCACGAGTCGCAGCAGCGCCGGGGGCTGGGCCGGGAGCTCTTCCAGGAGATGCTGCAGGTCTGGGGGAATTCGGGAAAAACAACGGGAATTTGGGAAAATAATGGGAATTTGGGAAAAATAACGGGAATTTGGGGGGAAAATAATGGGAATTTGGGGAAAATAACGGGAATTCGGGGGAAAATAACGGGAATTCGGGGGAAAATAACGGGAATTTGGGAAAAAATAACGGGAATTTGGGGAAAAATAACGGGAATTTGGGAAAAATAACGGGAATTTGGGAAAAATAATGGGAATTTGGGGGGAAAATAATGGGAATTTGGGGAAAATAACGGGAATTTGGGGAAAAATAATGGGAATTTGGGAAAAATAACGGGAATTTGGGAAAAATAACGGGAATTTGGGGAAAAATAACGGGAATTTGGGGGGGAAAATAACGGGAATTTGGGGAAAATAATGGGAATTTGGGAAAATAATGGGAATTGGGGGAAAAATAACGGGAATTTGGGGGAAAATAACGGGGAATTTGGGAAAAACAACGGGAATTTGGGGAAAATAATGGGAATTTGGGGGGAAAATAACGGGAATTTGGGGAAAATAATGGGAATTTGGGGAAAATAACGGGAATTTGGGGAGAAAATAATGGGAATTTGGGGAAAATAATGGGAATTTGGGGAAAATAATGGGAATTTGGGGAAAATAACGGGAATTTGGGAAAATAATGGGAATTGGGGAAAAATAACGGGAATTTGGGGAAAGATAACAGGAATTTGTGGGGGGAATTTGGATTTATGGGGGTAAATGTGAATTTTAAAGGCGTTAATGGGACTTTAAAGGGGCTAAATGCGAATTTAAAGGGTTAAATGGGAATTTTAAAGGGTTAAATGTGGATTTTAAAGGGGGAAAATGGGAATTTTAAGGGGTTAAATGGGAATTTTAAAGGCGTAAATTGGAATTTAAAGGGGTAAATGGGAATTTTAAGGGGTTAAATGTGAATTTTAAAGGGGGAAAATGGGAATTTTAAAGGGTTAAATGGGAATTTTAAGGGGCTAAATGTGAATTATAAGGGGTTAAATGTGAATTTTAAGGGGTTAAATGTGAATTTTAAAGGGGGAAAATGGGAATTTTAAAGGGTTAAATGTGGGTTTAAAGGGGTACATGGGAATTTTAAGGGGTTAAATGTGAATTTTAAGGGGTTAAATGTGGATTTTAAGGGGTTAAATGTTATTTTAAGGGGTTAAATGTGAATTTTAAGGGGCTAAATGTGAGTTATTTTAAGCGGGGGCGTTAATTAGCGCTCAGGAGGGTTAATTAGAGCCCTGTCCTGTCCCAGCGCGAGCGCGTGGCCCCGCAGCGCCTGGCCGTGGACCGGCCCTCGGCCAAACTGCTCGGCTTCCTGGGGAAGCACTTCGGGCTGCGCCGCGGCGTGCCCCAGGTGGGACGGAAAAACGGAATTACTGCTGGGGGGGTTTTATTTTTATATTTATAATTTATATTTATATTTTATATTTTATCTTTATTTTTATATTTATATTTTTTTTTTTTCATTATATTTGATATTTGTATTTCCCTGGGGACGCACTTCGGGCTGCGCCACGGCGTGCCCCAGATGGGACGGAAAACCAGAATTACTGCTGGGGTGTTTTATATTTTATATTTATTTTTTTTAATATATTTTATATTTTCTATTTTGCATTTTATATTTAAATTTTGTATTTTACATATTTGATATTTCGTGTGGTATGTTTTAAATTTATATTTTGTATTTTGTGTTATTTTGTATTATTTTATATAGCTTGTACTTTATGTTTTAAGTTTTATGTTTTTATTTATATTAATACATTTTTGTATTTGTATTTTGCATTTTGTGTTTTGCATTTATATTTTGCCTTTTTAAAATTTATATTTTGCACTTGTATTTGTACTTTATATTTGTATTTTGTGTTTTATGTTTATGTTCATATTTATATGTCACATTTTTATTTTTTATTTTACGTTTTACATTATTTCTTTATACATTATATTTTATATTTCTGTTATATATTTTATATTTGACATTTTGTAGTTTTATTTTATAATTTGTATTTTATACACGGTATTTGCTGTTTTGTATTTTACATTTTGTATTTTTAGTTCGGGCACTCAAACTCGCAGAATCCCGTGAAATTCTTTATTTCCTCCCTCTCCAGGTGAACAATTTTGTCATTTTTGAGGGATTTTTCTCCACCAGAACAGGTGAGTGTGGGGTTTGCTCACCTGGTCCCCGGATTCGGGGGATTCGGGGGATTTTTGGGAGAATTTTTCGGGATTTTTGGGAGAATTTTTGGGGAATTTTTGGGAATTTTTGGGAGAATTTTTGGGGATTTTTGGGGGAATTTTTGGGGATATTTGGGGGATTTTTTTTGTGAATTTTTGGGGGAATTTTTTGGGAATTTTGGGATTTTTGGGGGGATATTTGGGTGTTCCACTGGCTGGATTTTGGGTGGGATTTGCGGTGAATTCCTGCATTTCCCTGGGTTGGTTTTGGGTGGATTTTGGCTGGATTATGGGGTGAAATTAGGGTGAATTTGGGGCTGGCTGGGTTCTGGCTGGAATTTGGGTGATTTTGGGTGAATTGGGGTGGATTTTGGGTGAATTTGGGGTTGATTTGGGGTGAATTTCCGTGGATTTGGGTGGATTTCAGCTGATTTTGGGTGGATTTTGGTGAATTTGGGTGGATTTCAGCTGAATTTGGGTGGATTTGGGGTGAATTTGGGGTTGATTTGGGGTGAATTTCCGTGGATTTGGGTGGATTTCAGCTGATTTTGGGTGGATTTTGGTGAATTTGGGTGGATTTCAGCTGAATTTGGGTGGATTTGGGGTGAATTTGGGTGGATTTCAGCTGGATTTTGGGTGGATTTGGGGTGAATTTGGGGCTGGCTGGGTTCTGGCCGGATTTTGGGTGAATTTGGGTGGATTTTGGGTGAATTTGGGGTTGATTTGGGGTGAATTTCCGTGGATTTGGGTGGATTTCAGCTGATTTGGGTGGATTTGGGTGGATTTTGGATGAATTTGGGTGGATTTGGGGTGAATTTGGGGCTGGCTGGGTTCTGGCCGGATTTTGGGTGGATTTTGGGTGAATTTGGGGTTGATTTGGGTGAATTTCAGTGGATTTGGGTGGATTTTGGTGAATTTGGGTGGATTTTGAGTGAATTTGGGTGGATTTTGGGTGAGTTTGGGTGGATTTTGGGTGACTTTGGGGCTGGCTGGGTTCTGGCCGGATTTTGGGTGAATTTGGGGTTGATTTGGGGTGAAATTCAGTGGATTTGGGTGGATTTCAGCTGATTTGGGGTGAATTTCAGTGGATTTGGGTGGATTTCAGCTGATATTGGGTGAATTTGGGGTTGATTTGGGGTGAATTTCAGTGGATTTGGGTGGATTTCAGCTGATTTGGGGTGAATTTGGGTGGATTTGGGTTCTCTCAGCCCCAGCCCGGCGCCCGTTCCCGCGGCCGCGCCCGGAGGAGCCGATCAAGCCGTACTCGCTGAGCGAGCGCGACTGTGAGCAACGGGGCGGGGCCGGGGCGGGGCCAGTGGGTGTGGCCCTGGGTGTGGTTAACTGGGTGTGACCAGGGGCGTATTGAGTGGGTGTGGGTGGGGCTGCCCTGGGTGTGGGTGTGGTCAGGACACACCCATGGGTGTGGTCAGTGGGTGTGACCCAGGGTGTGGTCAGTGGGTGTGTCCCCGGGCACACCCATGGGTGCAGTCAATGGGTGGGGCCATTGGGTGTGGTCAGAGGGTGTGTCCCCGGGCGTGGTCAATGGGTGTGACCCTGGGTGTAGTCAATGGGTGTGACCCTGGGTGTGGTCAGTGGGTGTGGTTACTGGGTGTGACCCTGGGTGTGGTCAGTGAGCATGACCATGGGCGTGGTCAGTGGGTGTGTCTATGGGCGTGGTCATTGGGTGTGTCCCTGGGCGTGGTCAGTGGGTGTGGTTACTGGGTGTGTCCCTGGGCGTGGTCAATGGGTGTGGCCACGGGGCGTGGCCCCGCCCCCTGACGCCCCTCCCCGTGGCCAGTCCTGCGGGAGGAGCCCAAGCCCCCCTGGCCCTTTAACCTGGCCCGGGGGTCGCCGGTGCGCGGCAGCCTGCGGCCGTTCCTGCTGCGCCGCGAGAGCCCCCCGGGCACGCCCCCGGAGCCGCCCCCGCGCCGCGCCAGGTACCGGCCTCACCTGGGGCACCGGGGGCGCCTGGGGGCGCCTGGGGGGCAGCTGGGGACACCTGGGGGGTACAAGGGGGCACCTGGGGGTACCTGGGGGGTACTTGGGGGTGCCTGGGGGCACCTGGGGGCAGCTGGGGGGCACCTGGGGGCAGATGAGGGCAGGTGGGGATTACCTGGGGGCACCCGGGGGGTACCTGGAGGTGCCTGGGGCACTTGGGGGTGCCTGGGGGGCACCTGGGGGGTACCTGGGGGTAGATGAGGGCAGCTGGGGGGTATAAGGGGGCACCTGGGGACACCTGGGGGCACCTGGGGGCACCTGGGGGTACCTGGGGGCAGCTGGGGGTGCCTGGGGGGCACCTGGGGGTACCTGGGGGTACCTGGGGGCACCTGGGGGGTACAAGGGGGCACCTGGGGGTACCTGGGGGCACCTGGGGGCACCTGGGGGGTACCTGGGGGCACCTGGGGGGTACAAGGGGGCACCTGGGGGTACCTGGGGGCAGCTGGGGGTACCTGGGGGCAGATGAGGGCAGGTGGGGGGTACCTGGGGGCTACCTGGGGGCACCTGGGGGGTACCTGGGGGGTACCTGGGGGTACCTGGGGGCAGCTGGGGGTACCTGGGGGCAGATGAGGGCAGGTGGGGGGTACCTGGGGGCTACCTGGGGGCACCTGGGGGGTACCTGGGGGTACCTGGGGGCAGCTGGGGGTGCCTGGGGGGCACCTGGGGGTACCTGGGGGGTACCTGGGGGCAGATGAGGGCAGCTGGGGGGTACCTGGGGGGTACCTGGGGGTACCTTGGGGCAGATGAGGGCACCTGGGGTCACTTTGGGCGGGGGTTTGGGTTTGGTTTGGGCTCATTCTGGGGTCGGTTTGGGATCAGTTTTGGGCTGGTCTCCATTTGGGATGGACTTTGGGCTCCCTTTGGGACTTTGGGCTCCTTTTGGGATTTTGGGCTCCCTTTCGGGGACTTTGAGCTCCCTTTTGGGGACTTTGGGCTCCCTTTCGGGGATTTTGGGCTCCGTTTTGGGGATTTTGGGCTCCCTTTCGGGGACTTTGGGCTCCGTTTTAGGCTCGGTTTGAGGTCTTTCCCCCTCCCCCCACAGCTCCCTGGGGCGTGTCGGCCGCTGAGCTCCCCCAGCCCCTCCCCCCTCCGGCCACCGACCCCCCACGGCCACTGACCCCCCCATGGCCACTGACCCTCCATGGCCACTGACCCTCCATGGCCACTGACCCTCAACTCTGGCCACCAACCCCCCACGGCCACTGACCCCCCATGGCCACTGACCCTCAACTCTGGCCACTGACCCTCCATGGCCACTGACCCTCCATGGCCACTGACCCCCCACGGCCACTGACCCTCAACTCTGGCCACTGACCCTCCATGGCCACTGACCCTCCATGGCCCATGGACTCAACTAGGACCAGTTCCCGCCCCACTGGGACCAGTTCCCGCCCCACTGGGACCAGTTCCTGCCCCATAACCCCACTGGGACCAGTTCCCGCCCCACTGGGACCAGTTCCCACCCCATAACCCCACTGGGACCAGTTCCCGCCCCACTGGGACCAGTTCCCACCCCATAACCCCACTGGGACCAGTTCCTGCCCCACTGGGACCAGTTCCCGCCCCACTGGGACCAGTTCCCACCCCATAACCCCACTGGGACCAGTTCCCGCCCCATAACCCCACTGGGACCAGTTCCCTCCCCACTGGGACCAGTTCCTGCCCCATAACCCCACTGGGACCAGTTCCCGCCCCACTGGGACCAGTTCCCGCCCCACTGGGACCAGTTCCCGCCCCACTGGGACCAGTTCCTGCCCCACTGGGACCAGTTCCCACCCCATAACCCCACTGGGACCAGTTCCCGCCCCACTGGGACCAGTTCCTGCCCCACTGGGACCAGTTCCCGCCCCACTGGGACCAGTTCCTGCCCCATAACCCCACTGGGACCAGTTCCCACCCCACTGGGACCAGTTCCCACCCCACTGGGACCAGTTCCTGCCCCACTGGGACCAGTTCCTGCCCCATAACCCCACTGGGACCAGTTCCCGCCCCACTGGGACCAGTTCCCACCCCATAACCCCACTGGGACCAGTTCCCGCCCCACTGGGACCAGTTCCTGCCCCATAACCCCACTGGGACCAGTTCCCGCCCCACTGGGACCAGTTCCCGCCCCACTGGGACCAGTTCCCGCCCCGTGGGTGCCCCTCCCCCCGCCCGGCCCCGGGGGGTGCCTCCCCCTGCCCTCCCCCTCCCGTTTTTGGGGACGTTTCAATAAAATCGGCGATTCCGAATTTCGCCTCCTTCCTGGCGTCTCTTCCTGCGGGCGTGGCTTATCTACAACTTTACCCATATATGGCGATAGCCCCGCCTCCGGGCGCGGGGAGCGCGCTTCCTATTGGCTCGCCCCTCCTGGCTCCGCCCCTCCGCTCCTTCATGAATGAACGGCGGGTGGGCGGGAAGAGCGCGCATGCGCGGCCGGCTCCGGGTCACCTTCCCGCGCTCGGCGCATGCGCGCTGCGCCGTGCTGAGTGCGGGAAGTGGGTGGGGGGGGGGAGGCGAGGCGCGCGCGCGGCCCGCGCAGGCGCGGTGCGAGCGGCCGGCGTGAGGGGAAAGGGAGGAGGAGGAGGAGGAGGAGGCGGCGGCGCCGCCGGGGACAGCGGGAGAACAGCGGGGACAGCGCCGCCAACGCCGCCGCCATGTACCGGCACGTCACCGCCACCGTCACCGCCGCCGTGCGCCTCCGGCCCGGCCGCGCCTGGGCCCCGGCAGCGACCGCAGCGCCCGGGCCGGCCCCGCCGCGCCGCCGCTACCGAGCGCGGCCGCAGGTGAGGGGAGCGGGGGGGAGAGGGAGGGGCGGGGCTATGCAGATACGGCCGAGGGGTGGGTGGGGTTATGCAAATAGAGGCGTGGGTTCTGTTGGAGGGGGTTATGCAAAGAGGGGGCGTTTGTGGGCGGGGCCACGCAAATTGAGGTGCGCGTGGAGGATTGAGGGTGGGCGGGGTTATGCAAATAGACGGCCTTGAATAGTTTCGGTTTGCCGGGAGGGCGTGGTTATGTAAATTACAGCAGAAAATAGGTTCGGTTTAGCCCTAGTGGGGCGTGGCTATGCAAATAGGAGTGTCCCCTAATTGGGGCGGGGCTTCCTTCTGGGGGCGGAGCCGGAGGTCGCCGGTGGGAACCCAATGGGGCAAATCCCCCAAAAATGGGATAAATCCCCCAAAATGGGGTAAATCCCCCAAAAATGGGGTAAATCCTCGCCAAATCGGGACAATCCCCTTTCCCATGGGGCATATCCCCCCCCAAAACTGGGTAAATCCTCTCAAAATCGGTTAAAACCCCCTTTCCTATGGGGCAAATCCCCCCAAAATCGGTAAAAAAACCCTTTCCCACGGGGCAAATCCTCCTAGAATGGGGCAAACCCCCCCAAAATTGGTAAAACCCTCACTTTTCTATGGGGCAAATCTCCCCAAAACGGGGTAAATCCTCCCAGAATTGGCAAAACCCCCTTTCCTATGGGGTAAATCCTCCCAAAATCGGGACAATCCCCTTTCCCAACGCCCCAACCCCATCTCTGGGTGCTCCCTCTCTCCCCCACCCCCTCCCCACATGGCTCCGACCCCAAATTCCCCCTTTTTCGCCCCATTCCCAGGACCTGGAGCCCCCCCTGGGGCTGGCCCTGCTGCCGCCCCCGCGCTGCCCCCCGCCCCGGGGGCTGGAGGGGCTCGGGGGGCCGGTGACCACGGTGGACGGGCGGCGCGAGGACGACATCGACGTCAGGGACCCCCCCCGGCTGCTGCTGGGACCCCCGGGACCCCCCCCGGGCACCCCCGGGACCCCCCCGGGCCGCCGGGGCAACCCCCCCCCCTCCATGGAGGAGCACCTGGCCAGCATGCACGAGAGGCTGCGGCACGAGGTGACAGCGGGGGACACGGGGAGGGGGCGGCAGAATGGGGAGGGGGCGGCCGAATGGGGAGGGGGCGACGAAATGGGGAGGGGGCGGCCGAATGGGGAGGGGGCGGCAGAATGGGGAGGGGGGGACGGAATGGGGAGGGGGCGGCAGAATGGGGAGGGGGCGGCAGAATGGGGAGGGGGCGGCAGAATGGGGAGGGGGGGGACGGAATGGGGAGGGGGGGGACGGAATGGGGAGGAGGAAATGAAATGGGGAGGGGGCGACGGAATGGGGAGGGGGGGACGAAATGGGGAGGGGGAAATGAAATGGGGAGGGGGGGACGAAGTGGGGGAAGTGACTGAATGGGGAGGGGGGGGATAAATGGGGAGGGGGTGACAATGGGGGGGGGTGACAAAATGGGGAGGGGGGGACAAAATGGGGGAGGTGACAGAATGGGGAAGGGGTGACAAAATGGGGAGGGGGGGTGACAAAACGGCCCAGGGAGGTGACAGAATTGTGGTGGATTGACAGGGAAGGGGGGTGGGGCAGAACTGGGGAGGTGACAGCGGCCCGGTGACCCCCCCGTCCCCTCACGGTGACCCCCCCGTCCCCTCATGGTGACCCCCCCGTCCCCCCCCAGCTCCCCAATTTCTTCCTGAAGATCCCGGACTACGCCCTGTACACCCACGACGTGGAGTTCCAGTGCCAGCACCTGCACCTGCACACGCGGTGGGTGACAGGGACACCGGGGACAGCCCCGGGGACACTGGGGACACCGCGGGGACACCGGGGACAGCCCTGGGACAGCCCTGGGGACACCGGGGACAGCCCTGGGGACACCGGGGGGGACACCGGGGACAGCCCCAGGGACACTGGGGACACCGCGGGGACACCGGGGACAGCCCTGGGACAGCCCTGGGGACACCGGGGACAGCCCTGGGGACACCGGGGGGACACCGGGGACAGCCCCAGGGACACTGGGGACACCGCGGGGACAGCCCTGGGACAGCCCTGGCCCTGCAGGGGGGCACAGGGAGGTGACAGTGGGTGACAGCGGCACTGATGGTGATGTCCCCGTGTCCCCAGGGGCTGTGGGGCAGTGCTGGGGTGGCACAGGGAGGTGACAGCGGGTGGCAGTGGGTGGCAGCGGCGCTGTCGGGGTGGCACAGGGAGTTGACAGCGGATGACAGTGGGTGACAGTCACTGTCGGGGTGGCACAGGGAGGTGACAGTGGGTGACAGTCACACTGTCGGGGTGGCACAGGGCGGTGACAGCGGGTGACAGTCACACTGTTGGGGTGGCAGTGGGTGGCAGCGGCGCTGTCGGGGTGGCACAGGGAGGTGATGGTGACAATGGCAGTGCTGGGGTGGCACAGGGATGTGACAGCGGGTGGCAGCGGGTGACAGCGGCGCTGTCGGGGTGGCACAGGGAGGTGACAGCGGGTGACAGTCACTGTCGGGGTGGCACAAGGAGGTGACAGCGGGTGGCAGTGGGTGGCAGCGGCGCTGTCGGGGTGGCACAGGGAGTTGACAGCGGATGACAGTGGGTGACAGTCACACTGTCGGGGTGGCACAGGGAGGTGACGGTGACAATGGCAGTGCTGGGGTGGCACAGGGAGGTGACAGCGGGTGGCAGCGGGTGACAGCGGCGCTGTCGGGGTGGCACAGGGCGGTGACAGCGGGTGACAGTCACACTGTTGGGGTGGCAGTGGGTGACAGCGGCGCTGTCGGGGTGGCACAGGGAGGTGACGGTGACAATGGCAGTGCTGGGGTGGCACAGGGAGGTGACAGCGGGTGGCAGCGGGTGACAGCGGCGCTGTCGGGGTGGCACAGGGCGGTGACAGCGGGTGACAGTCACACTGTTGGGGTGGCAGCGGGTGACAGCGGCGCTGTCGGGGTGGCACAGGGCGGTGGCAGCGGCGCTGACGGTGACGTCCCCGTGTCCCCAGGGGCCGCGCCATGTACGCCCTGGCCCTGGCGCTGTGCCGCGCCCTGGCCTGGGGTTACTTTGCCAGCCTCAGGCTGGAGGTGCTGGCGCTGACGCGGCACCCCGAGGACTGGAGCGTGCGGGCGCGGTGGCGCCTGACGGGGCTGCCCCTGCACCTGCTGCTGCTGCGCTGGTACCGGCGGGACAAACGCACCCTGCTCAGGTGAGCGGCACACCTGGGGCACACCTGGGGCACCCCCTGCCACCCCTGTGTTACCCCCTGCCACCCCCTCTCACCCCTGTGCCACCCGTGTCACCCCCTGCCATCCCCTTGTCACACCCTGTGTCACCTCCCCTGCCCCTGCTGCTGCTGCGCTGGCACCGGCGGGACAAACGCACCCTGCTCAGGTGAGGGGCACACCTGGGGCACCCCCTGCCACCCCCTGTGCCACCCCCGTGTCACCTGCTCCCATCCCCGTGTCACCTCCCCCTGCTGCCCCTGCTGCTGCTGCGCTGGTACCGGCAGGACAAACGCACCCAGCTCAGGTGAGGGGCACACCTGGGGCACACCTGGGGCACCCTCTTCTACCACCAGGACAAGTGGCACCTGCTGCGCTCAGTGCCACCCCTGTGTCACCCCCAGACACCCCTGTGTCACCCCCAGACACACCTGTGCCACCCCTGTGCCACACCTGTGTCCCTCCCGGGCGGGGTGGGGCGCTCGGTGCCACCCCTGTCCCCGATGTCCCCAAGTGCCCCCCGTGTCCCCCCAGGTCCTACGACGCCTTCTCCACCTTCTTCCTCAACTCGCAGGGGCTCATCCGCTGCCACCGCGTGGACAAGGTGAGTCCGGGCACACCTGGGCACACCTGGGGGCACCTGGGGACGTCCCCGGTGTCCCCTGACCCCGTGTCCCCCCCCACCACAGCTGATGCCAGCCCCCACGGCCGTCCCCGAGCCCAAGAAGCTGCTGGTGGCCGCGGCGCTGGCCGTGGCGCTGGCCCGGCCCTGAAGCCACCGAGGGGACACCTGAGCGCCCCTCCCCCACCTCGGCGTGTCCCCCCCTGCCCCCTCCCTTAATTTAATGTACAGAATAAAGGAACCAGCGGTGACACGGGGACAGCGGCGTCCCCGAGCGCGGGTGGCGCCGGCGCTCTGCCCCAGGGCTGTATTGGGGTCCCCCAGGTGTCCCCCAGGTGTCCCCGGGGGGGTCAGCCCAGCTCCTCCCGCGATTTTCCGGCTTTTTTGGGCATTTTGCGGCCGCTGCCGTCCTCGAGCTCCTTGGCCTGGTAATAGTGGGGGGCCACCTCCAGCAGCCAGGCGCTGTCGATCTCCATCACCTGGGGACAAGGGACACACCTGTGACACACCTGTGACACACCTGTCACACCTGTGACACAGCTGTGACACACCTGTGACACCTGGGGACATCCCTAGGGACAGCCAGGCGCTGTCGATCTCCATCACCTGGGGACAAGGGACACACCTGACACTGCTAGGGACACACCTGTGACACACCTGTGACACACCTGTGACACAGCTGTCACTGTTAGGGACACACCTGTGACACCTGGGGACATCCCTAGGGACAGCCAGGCGCTGTCGATCTCCATCACCTGGGGACAAGGGACACACCTGACACACCTGGGACACACCTGGGACACACCTGACACACCTGTGACACACCTATCACACCCGTGACACACCTGCCACACCTGTGACACACCTGTCACACCTGGGGACATCCCTAAGGACAGCCAGGCGCTGTCGATCTCCATCACCTGGGGACAAGGGAGACACCTGACACACCTGTGACACACCTGTGACACACCTGTCACTGTTAGGGACACACCTGACACACCTGTGACACACCTGCCACACCTGTGACACACCTGTCACACCTGGGGACATCCCTAGGGACAGCCAGGCACTGTCGATCTCCATCACCTGGGGACAAGGGACACACCTGACACACCTGTGACACACCTGTCACACCTGGGGACATCCCTAAGGACAGCCAGGCGCTGTCGATCTCCATCACCTGGGGACAAGGGACACACCTGACACACCTGGGACACACCTGTGACACACCTGACACACCTGGGACACACCTGTCACACCTGGGGACATCCCTAAGGACAGCCAGGCGCTGTCGATCTCCATCACCTGGGGACAAGGGAGACACCTGACACACCTGTGACACACCTGTGACACACCTGTCACTGTTAGGGACACACCTGGGACACACCTGTCACACCTGTGACACACCTGGGGACACGTGGGGATAGGGACGATGGCTTGGGGGTCACCACTTTGTCACCGTGGCCACCACAGGGACGTGGCCACCTCAGTCCCCTGGGGGCCACCAGGGCCCCGTCGGTGCTGTCCCCGCGTGGGCACCTCGGAGGTGAGCGTGTCCCTGCCGTGTCCCCATCGCCACACCGTGTCCCTGCCCTGTGTCCCCGTGTCCCTGCCATGCCCCCAGCTGTCCCCAAGGTGTCCCCAAGGTGTCCCCAAGTCCCTAAGCTGTCCTCAAGGTGTCCCCAAGGTGTCTCCATGTCCCCAAGGTGTCCCCAAGGTGTCCCCATGTCCCCAAGGTATCCCCAAGGTATCCCCAAGGTGTCCCCAAGTCCCCATACTGTCCCCATGTCCCCAAGGTGTCCTCAAGTCCCCAAGCTGTCCTCAAGGTGTCCCCAAGCTGTCCCCAAGTCCCTAAGGTCTCCCCAAGGTGTCTCCATGTCCTCAAGGTGTCCCCAAGGTGTCCCCAAGTCCCCAAGGTATCCCCAAGGTGTCCCCAAGGTGTCCTCAAGTCCCCAAGTTGTCCCCAAGGTGTCCCCATGGTGTCCCAAAGCTGTCCCCATGTCCTCAAGGTGTCCCCATGTTCCCAAGGTGTCCCCAAGGTGTCCCCACCTGTCTCATGAACTCCTTGGAGGTGCACACCAGCTCGTGGTAGAGCACCCAGCGTGTCCCTTGTGTCCCCGTGTCCCTGCCATGTCCCCCAGCTGTCCCCAAGGTGTCCCCAAGGTGTCCCCAAGCTGTCCCCAAGGCGTCCCCAAGGTGTCCCCAAGGCGTCCCCACCTGTCTCATGAACTCCTTGGAGGTGCACACCAGCTCGTGGTAGAGCACCCAGCGGGGCTGCAGGGCGAACAGGGCGCTGTTGGGGTGGATGAACACCGGCTGCTGGTGCTTCACCGTGCGGTACCCGCCCCGTGCCAGGCGCGCCGTGTGGTAGAAGAACCCGGCCGTGATGGCCTGGGGGGGACACAGAGGGGACGTCGTTACTGGGAGGGCACTGGGATAGACTGGGAGGGACTGGGAGGGAACTGGGAGGGAACTGGGAGGGACTGGGATACACTGGGATCGGTACACGCCCCGCGCCGCGTGGTAGAAGAACCCGGCCGTGGTGGCCTGGGGGGGACACAGAGGGGATGTCGTTACTGGGATGGACTGGGATGGACTGGGAGGGAACTGGGAGGGAACTGGGATGGACTGGAAGGGAACTGGGATGGACTGGGAGGGACTGGGATACACTGGGATGGACTGGGATACACTGGGATCGGTACACGCCCCGCACCGCGTGGTAGAAGAACCCGGCCGTGGTGGCCTGGGGGACACAGAGGGGACGTCGTTACTGGGAGGGACTGGGAGGGAACTGGGAAGGACTGGGAGGGACTGGGAGGGAACTGGGATGGACTGGGAGGCACTGGGATACACTGGGATCAGAACCCAGCCCGCGCCGTGTGGTAGAAGAACCCAGCCGTGATGGCCTGGGGGACACAGAGGGGACGTCGTTACTGGGAGGGACTGGGATGGACTGGGATGGACTGGGATAGACTGGGATATACTGGGATGGACTGGGATACACTGGGAGGGACTGGGATCAGAACCCGCCCCGCGCCGTGTGTAGAAGAACCCGGCTGTGATGGCCTGGGGGGGACACAGAGGGGACGTCGTTACTGGGAGGGCACTGGGATGGACTGGGAGGGACTGGGATGGACTGGGATACACTGGGATGGACTGGGAGGGCACTGGGATGGACTGGGAGGCACTGGGAGGGAACTGGGAGGGACTGGGATACACTGGGATCAGAACCCGCCCCGCGCCGTGTGGTAGAAGAACCCGGCCGTGGTGGCCTGGGGGACACAGAGGGGACGTCGTTACTGGGAGGGACTGGGAGGGACTGGGATAGACTGGGATCAGTGGATATTTTGGGGCTGTTTAGGGGATGTTTTGGGGGCTGCTCTGGGGATATTTGGGGCGGTTTCGGGGCTCTTTCGGGGTGTATTTGGGGCTCACCTTGCGCACCAGGTCCAGGTTGCCCCCGCAGGAGGACGGGGCTGAGGTGTGATTTGGGGATATTTTGGGGGATATTTTGGGGCTGTTCTGGGGAGATTTTAGGGAATATTTTGGGGCTGTTCTGGGGATATTTGGGGCGGTTTCGGGGCTGTTTCGGGGTGTATTTGGGGCTCACCTTGCGCACCAGGTCCAGGTTGCCCCCGCAGGAGGACGGGGCGATCTCCACGCGCTCCATCAGCCCCTGCAGCTGCTCCCGCACGTCGCGGGCCCGGCGCAGCGAGCGCGCCTGCACAAAGTGCTCGTAGCACCACTGCAGGGAGTGGCCGCTGGCCACCCACTGCCACGGGGACAGCGTGGGGACAGCGTGGGGGACACACGGCCGCGTTGGCACGGGCAGGCGGGACAAGGACAGCCAGACGAGGACACACAAAGGGACACAAAGGTCAGCGCTGCTGCTGGACGTGTCCCCAGCCCCCCGATGTCCCCAAGGTCCCCAGCCCCTGATGTCCCCAAGGTCCTCCATGTCCCTCATGTCCCCGATGTCCCCAACCCCCCTGTGGTGTCCCCAATGTCCCCACACGCCTTGATATCCCCCGTGTCCCCAATGTCCTCAACCCCCCCATGGTGTCCCCAATGTCCCCCATGTCCTCAGTGTCCCCAACTCCCCCCAATGTCCCCAACTCCCCCCAGTGTCCTCCATATCCCCCATGTCCCTGGTGTCCCCGATGTCCCCAACCCCCCCAGTGTCCCCCATACCCCCCATGTCCCTGGTGTCCCCGATGTCCCCACACCCCCCGACGTCCCCGCTGTCCCCGTGCCTGGTTGTAGACGTTGAGCAGCACCAGGTGGTCGCCCCCGGGCACGCTGAAGGCCACGCGGGCGCTGTCGGCGTGCAGCACCTTGTCCTTGGGCCGGTAGAACACGGCGTTGTTCACCGAGAGCATGGCGGCCACCGTCAGCACCTCCTCCGTGCAGCCGTACCTGAGTGGGGACAGGGAGGGACACTGGGGACACTGCGGGGACAGTGGGGACACTTGGGGACACTTGGGGACGCGGCTGTCACTCACTGCTCGCTCGCCAGGATCATCTTGGCCAACATCGGCTCCACCGGCAGCTCCGCCATGCGCCGGCCCAGCTGGGACGGGGTGGGGGGGACAGCGGGGACACCGGTGACCACCAGGGCCACCCGCAGTGTCCCCCGGTGCTCCCAGTCCATCCCAGTGCTCCCAGTCCATCCCGGCGCTCCCAGGGCTCCCAGGACCGTGGTGAGCTCCCCCAGGTGGTTCATTCCCCGTTCCCAGTCCATCCCAGTCCCTCCCAGTGCTCCCAGTCCATCCCAGCGCTCCCAGTGCTCCCAGTACCGTGGTGAGCTCCCCCAGGTGGTTCAGTCCCCATTCCCAGTGCTCCCAGTCCCTCCCAGTCCATCCCAGTACCATGGTGAGCTCCCCCAGGTGGTTCATTCCCCGTTCCCAGTCCCTCCCAGTCCATTCCCAGTCCATCCCAGTCCATCCCAGTACCGTGGTAAGCTCCCCCAGGTGGTTCATTCCCCGTTCCCAGTCCCTCCCAGTCCATTCCCAGTCCCTCCCAGTCCATCCCAGTACCATGGTGAGCTCCCCCAGGTGGTTCATTCCCTGTTCCCAGTCCATCCCAGTCCATCCCAGTCCCTCCCAGTCCATTCCCAGTCCCTCCCAGTCCATCCCAGTACCATGGTGAGCTCCCCCAGGTGGTTCATTCCCCATTCCCAGTCCCTCCCAGTCCCTCCCAGTCCCTCCCAGTGCTCCCAGTACCGTGGTGAGCTCCCCCAGGTGGTTCATTCCCCGTTCCCAGTCCATCCCAGTCCATCCCTGTCCATCCCAGTGCTCCCAGTCCATCCCGGCGCTCCCAGGGCTCCCAGGACCGTGGTGAGCTCCCCCAGGTGGTTCATTCCCCGTTCCCAGTCCATCCCAGTCCCTCCCAGTCCCTCCCAGTGCTCCCAGTCCATCCCGGCGCTCCCAGGGCTCCCAGGACCGTGGTGAGCTCCCCCAGGTGGTTCATTCCCCGTTCCCAGTCCATCCCAGTCCATCCCTGTCCATCCCAGTGCTCCCAGTCCATCCCGGCGCTCCCAGGGCTCCCAGGACCGTGGTGAGCTCCCCCAGGTGGTTCATTCCCCGTTCCCAGTCCATCCCAGTCCCTCCCAGTGCTCCCAGTCCATCCCAGCGCTCCCAGTGCTCCCAGTACCGTGGTGAGCTCCCCCAGGTGGTTCAGTCCCCATTCCCAGTGCTCCCAGTCCATTCCAGTCCATTCCCAGTCCCTCCCAGTGCTCCCAGTCCATCCCAGTACCGTGGTGAGCTCCCCCAGGTGCTTCAGTCCCCATTCCCAGTGCTCCGAGTCCATTCCCAGTCCATCCCAGTACCGTGGTGAGCTCCCCCAGGTGGTTCATTCCCTGTTCCCAGTCCATCCCAGTCCATCCCTGTCCATCCCAGTCCCTCCCAGTCCATCCCAGTACCATGGTGAGCTCCCCCAGGTGGTTCATTCCCTGTTCCCAGTCCCTCCCAGTGCTCCCAGTGCTCCCAGTACCGTGGTGAGCTCCCCCAGGTGGTTCATTCCCCGTTCCCAGTCCATCCCAGTCCCTCCCAGTCCATCCCAGGACCGTGGTGAGCTCCCCCAGGTGGTTCATTCCCCGTTCCCAGTCCATCCCAGTCCCTCCCAGTCCATCCCAGTCCATTCCCAGTCCCTCCCAGTACCGTGGTGAGCTCCCCCAGGTGGTTCAGCGCCCCCAGCGCGTACAGCTGCTCCAGCGCCAGCACCAGCGTCTCGTGGGGGGGAGGGTCCAGGAAGTCAAAGTGGATCAGGTCGTTGATGCCTGGGGACAGCGCGGTGTCACCGGTGTCACCTGGGTCACCTGTGTCACCCCTGTGTCACCTGTGTCACCCTGTGTCACCTGGTGTTACCTGTGTGTCACCTGGGTCATCTGCTGTCACCTGGGTCACCCCTGTGTCACCTGTGTCACCTGGTGTTAACCTGTGTGTCACCTGGGTCATCTGCTGTCACCTGGGTCACCCCTGTGTCACCCTGTGTCACCTGGTGTTACCTGTGTGTCACCTGGGTCACCCTGTGTCACCTGTGTCACCTGTGTCACCCTGTGTCACCTGGTGTTACCTGTGTGTCACCTGGGTCACCCTGTGTCACCTGGTGTTACCTGTGTGTCACCTGGGTCACCCTGTGTCACCTGGTGTTACCTGGTGTTACCTGTGTGTCACCTGGGTAATCTACTGTCACCCTGTGTCAGCTTTGTCACCTGTCTCACCTGTGTCACCTGGGTCACTTGTGTCATTCTGTGTCACCTGAGTCACCCGTGTCACCTGGGTCATCTGCTGTCACCTGTGTGTCACCTGTGTCACCTGGTGTTACCTGTGTGTCACCTGGGTCATGTGCTGTCACCCTGTGTCAGCTTTGTCACCTGTCTCACCTGTGTCACCTGTGTCACTTGTGTCATTCTGTGTCACCTGTGTCACCTGGGTCATCTGCTGTCACCTGTGTGTCACCTGTGTCACCTGGTGTTACCTGTGTGTCACCTGGGTCATGTGCTGTCACCTGCGTCACCTGGTGTCACCCCAGTGTCCCCACGTCCTCTCCAGTCCCCTCCCAGTCCCCTCCCAGTGCCCCCATATCCCCTCCCAGTACCCCCCAATGCCCTCCAGTCCCTCCCAATCCCCTCCCAGTCCCTCCCAGTCCCCCCCAATCCCCTCCCAGTCCCCTCCAGTCCCCCCCAGTGCCCTCCCAGTCCCTCCCAGTCGCCTCCAGTACCCCCGGTCCCCTCCCAGTGCTCCCAGTCCCTCCCAGTCCCTCCCAGTCCCCCCCAGTCCCCCCCAGTGCCCTCCCAGTGCTCCCAGTGCCCACCCAGGCTCTTGAGCAGCAGCACCAGTGCTCCCAGGTCGGCTCTCTGGATCTCGGGCACCGCCGTCTCCTCCAGCTCGTGCTGGAACGCCCAGGCCGTGTAGAGCCGGAAGCACTTCCCGGGCGCCACGCGGCCCGCGCGGCCCGCGCGCTGGTTGGCAGAGGCCTGGGGACACGGGGACACCGGGGACACCGGTGACACCAGTGACAGCGAGCGGTGACATCTGGCACTGGGACACCAGGGACACCAGGGACACCAGGGACACCTCACTGGGACACCGGTGACACCAGTGACAGCGGTGACATCTGGCACTGGGACACCAGGGACACTGGAGACACCTCACTGGGACACCAGGGACACCGGGGACACTGGGGACACCAGGGACACCAGGGACACCAGGGACACCTCACTGGGACACCAGGGACACCGGTGACACCTCACTGGGACACCAGGGACACTGGGGGCACCAGGGACACCTCACTGGGACACCAGGGACACCGGTGACACTTCACTGGGACACCAGGGACACCGGTGACACCAGTGACACCAGTGACACCTGGCACCTGACTGGAACGCGATGGGGACGCGGCAAGGACGGGTAAAAATATGAGGATGTCACAATAAATGACAGCGAGGTGACAGTACGGTGACACAGGTGACCCTACCCTGGAGCAGGGCGTCACCACCAGCGACCCCATGCCCGTGCAGGGGATGGCAGGGGCTCACAGCAGGTGACAAAGAGGTGACAATAGGTGACAGTAAGGTGTCAGTACGGTGACACAGGTGACACTAAGGTGACACTAAGGTAACACAGGTGACACAGGTGACCCTACCCTGGAGCAGGGCGTCACCACCAGCGACCCCATGCCCATGCAGGGGATGGCAGGGGCTCACAGCAGGTGACAAAGAGGTGACAATAGGTGACAGTAAGGTGTCAGTACGGTGACACAGGTGACACTAAGGTGACACTAAGGTAACACAGGTGACACAGGTGACCCTACCCTGGAGCAGGGCGTCACCACCAGCGACTCCATGCCCGTGCGGGCGCTGTAGCTCTTCTGCTTGCAGAAGCCCGGGTCCAGCACGTAGACGATGCCGTCGATCGTCACCGACGTCTCGGCGATGTTGGTGGCCACCACCACCTGCGCCAGGTGGGGACAGCGCTGGGACACGCCCTCGCAGGCCCCGCCCCTCCCGGCCACACCCAGCTAAGCCACGCCCCATTTAAAACACATGTTGTTAAGCCCTGCCCACGTAGAGCTCCGCCCAATCACGCTCCACGCTGACTGTAGGCCACGCCCAAATAAAGCCACGCCCATCCTGACCACACCCAATCGAGCCACACCCATTCTGACCACACAAAATAAAGGCACACCCAACCAAGCCACACCCCTCTCAGGCTCCACCCCTTCCCTTAAAGGGCCAGCGCACCTTCCCAGCTCCCCAAATGAAACCCCTCCCCCTTTCCCTTAAACCCCACCCCCTTTCCCTTAAACCCCACCCTCTTTCCCTCAAACCCCACCCCCTTTCCTTAAACCCCACCCCCTTTCCTTAAACCCCACCTCTTCCCTTAAACCCCACCCCTTTCCCTTAAACCCCTCCCCCTTTCCCTTAAACTCCACCCCTTTTCCTTAAACCCCACCCTTTTTTATTACACCACGCCCCCTCACGAGGCCCCACCCTTCCCTTAAAGGGCCAGCGCATCTTCCCCGCTCCCCAAATGAAACCCCACCCCTTTCCCTTAAACCCCACCCCTTTACCCATGACACCACGCCCCCTCGCGAGGCCCCGCCCCTCCCTTAAAGGGCCAGCGCACCTTCCTGGCGCCGGGGGGCGTGGGCTGGAAGATGCGGGCCTGCAGCTCCGAGGGCAGGTTGGCGTAGATGGGCAGCACCAGCAGCTCGGGCAGGCGCGAGCCCAGGCGGCGACAGCGCTCCTGCAGCAGCTCCACGCAGGCCTCGATCTCCTCCTGCCACCCCGGGGACATTGGGGACATCGCTGGGGACACTGGGGACACCCAGGGGATAGGGGACACTGGGGACATTGGGGACACCCAGGGGATAGGGGACACTGGGGACATCGGGGACACTGGGGACACCCAGGGGATAGGGGACACTGGGGACATCGGGGACACTGGGGACACCCAGGGGATAGGGGACATTGGGGACACTGGGGACATCGGGGACACCCAGGGGATAGGGGACACTGGGGACATCGGGGACACCCAGGGGATAGGGGACATTGGGGACATCGGGGACACCCAGGGGATAGGGGACACTGGGGACACTGGGGACACCCAGGGGATAGGGGACACTGGGGACATCGGGGACATTGGGGACACCCAGGGGATAGGGGACACTGGGGACATCGGGGACATTGGGGACACCCAGGGGATAGGGGACACTGGGGACATCGGGGACACCCAGGGGATAGGGGACACTGGGGACATCGGGGACATTGGGGACACCCAGGGGATAGGGGACACTGGGGACATTGGGGACACAGCGGGACAAAGACTCGTGGCAGGAAATTGGGGTTGGGGACAGCAGGGGGACACGGTGACGCCCAGGTGACAGCGAGGTGACAGCGAGGTGACACTGACCTGCCCGGTGAGGAAGACCAGGATGTCCCCGGGGGGTTGGGTGACGTGGATCTGCAGCACCGACACCACGCAGGCCTCCAGGTAATCGGCCTCGGGCGCCTGCGGGGACACCCAGGGGACACCCAGGGGACACCCAGGGGACACGGGGACATCAGCACCGGCTGTCCCCCAAGCTCCCCAGCCATCCCCCTCTTCCTGTGTCCCCTCGTGTCCCTGAATGCTCCCAACACCCCACAGGTGCCCTGAGCACCCCCGATGTCCCCAAGTCCCCAGCGTCCCCGATGTCCCCAAGTCCTCAATGTCCCCAGTGTCCCCAGAGTCACCTTGGTGTAGTAGATGTCCACCGGGAAGCGCCGGCCCGGGATGCGGAAGACGGGCGCGTGGTCGAAGAAGGCCGAGAAGCGCTCGGTGTCCAGCGTGGCCGAGGCCACCAGGACCTTGAGCTGCGGCCGGAAGCGCGCGATGTCCTTGATGAGGCCGAAGAGCACGTCCGTGTGCAGCGTGCGCTCGTGGGCCTCGTCCACCATGATCACGCTGGGGACACGGGGACACGTGGGCATGGGGACAGGGACATGGACATGGGGAGAGGGACATGGGGACAGGGACATGGACACGTGGGCATGGGGACATGGACATGGGGACAGGGACATGGACAGGGATGGGGACATGGGGACAGGGATGGGGACATGGGGACAGGGATGGGGACAGGGACATGGGGACATGGAGATGGGGACAGGGACATGGACAGGGATGGGGACATGGGGACAGGGACACATGGGCATGGGGACAGGGACATGGGGACAGGGATGGGGACATGGGGACAGGGACATGGACACATGGGCATGGGGACATGGACATGGGGACAGGGATGGGGACATGGGGACATGGACAGGGATGGGGACATGGGGACAGGGATGGGGACATGGGGACATGGACAGAGATGGGGATGGGGACAGGGACATGGGGACAGGGATGGGGACATGGGGACATGGACAGGGATGGGGACATGGGGACAGGGATGAGGACACAGGCACGGACACAGGGACACAGGGACACAGACACAGGGACATGGACATGGGGACAGGGACAGAAATGGGGACATAGGGACATAGGGACATGGAGAGGGATGGGGACACAGGGACATGGGGACAGGGACACGGATGTGGACGTGGGCAGGGACGGGCACAGGGACAGGGACACAGGGACACAGACAGGGACATGCGGACAGGGACACGGGGATAGGGACAGGAAGAAGGACATGTCCCCGGTGTCCCCTGGCTGTCCCTGTCCCCCGTGTTCCCCAGGTGTCCCCAGCGTCCCCGTGTCACCTGTAGGAGGCCAGGTCGGGCTCCGTCAGGAACTCCCTCAGCAGCATCCCGTCCGTCATGTACTTGAGCACCGTGCGCTCCGACGTGCAGTCCTCGAAGCGGATGCTGTACCCCACCTTGGGGACAAGGGACACGGCCCTGTCACCCCCCTGGGGCTGCTGTCACCTCCCCGGGGCCGCTGTCACCACCCCGGGCTCGCTGTCACCTCCCCGGGCTCGCTGTCGCCACCCCGGGCTCGCTCCATCCCCTCAGGGTCACTCGGGCCACCCCTGTGGTCACTCAACGCCCTCAGGGTCACTCAAACCCCCCCCAGGTGTGTCACCAGGGTGTCCCCAAAGTGCCCGGGACACGTCCCCAAGGTGGGGACGTTGTGGTTGGAGGTGGGGATGTGTCCCTGCGTCTCCAATGTCCCCGGTGTCCCCCCCATGTCCCCGGTGTCCCCTCCATATCCCCAGTGTCCCCTCCATGTCCCCGGTGTCCCCCATGTCCCCGGTGTCCCCCCCATGTCCCCGGTGTCCCCCCCATGTCCCCAGTGTCCCCTCCATATCCCCAGTGTCCCCTCCATATCCCCGGTGTCCCCTCCATATCCCCAGTGTCCCCTCCATGTCCCCGGTGTCCCCCCCATGTCCCCAGTGTCCCCCCCCCCATATCCCCGGTGTCCCCCCCCCATATCCCCAGTGTCCCCCCCATGTCCCCGGTGTCCCCTCCATATCCCCAGTGTCCCCCCCATGTCCCCGGTGTCCCCCCCATGTCCCCAGTGTCCCCCCCATGTCCCCCCCATGTCCCCGGTGTCACCTCGTTGCCCAGCTTTGTCCCCATCTCCACGGCCACCCTGGCGGCCACGCTCATGGCGGCCACGCGCCGCGGCTGCGTCACCCCGATCTTCATCCCGCCCCGCGTGTAGCCCTGGGGACAGCGGGGACAGCGGGGTGACAGGGGGGTGACAGAGACCCCAGACCCCCGAGTGACCCCCCCGGACCTGAACTGACCCCAAAAACGAGACCTGAGCAGCCCCAACTGCCCCCCAAGACCCCAAATCCACCACACCCCCTCCCAGTGCCCCAGAACCCCCTCCCAGTCCCTCCCAGTCCCTCCCAATCCCCCAAAATCCTCTCCCAGTCCCTCCCAGCCTCTCCCAATCCCATCCCAATCCCCCCAGTCCCTCCCAGTACCCCCCAATCCCCTCCCAGTCCCCCCCAGTGCCCCCCAGTGCCCCCAACCCCCTCCCAGTGCCCCAGAACCCCCTCCCAGTGCCCCCCAGTCCCTCCCAGTGCCCCCAACCCCCTCCCAGTGCCCCCCAGTCCCCCCCAGTGCCCCCCAGTCCCTCCCAGTCCCTCCCAGTGCCCTCCCAGTAATTCCCAGTCCCTCCCAGTGCCCCCCAGTCCCCTCCCAGTCCCCCCCAGTGCCCCCCAGTCCCCTCCCAGTTCCCCCCAGTCCCCTCCCAGTCCCTCCCAGTCCCTCCCAGTGCCCCCCAGTCCCTCCCAGTCCCCACCAATCCCCTCCCAGTCCCCCCCAGTCCCACCCCAATCCCCTCCCAACCCCCTCCCAGTCCCTCCCAATCCCCTCCCAGTCCCTCCCAGTGCCCCCCAATCCCCTCCCAGTGCCCCCCAGTGCCCCCCAGTGCCCCCCAGTCCCTCCCAGCGCACCTCCTCGTGCAGGTACTGGGGGATCTGGGTGGTTTTCCCCGAGCCCGTCTCGCCCTCGATCACCAGCACCTGGTGCTGGGCCACGGCCGCCACCAGCTCGTCGCGGAACGGGAAGATGGGCAGGGCCCGGCGGCCGTCCTGGAGCGACTGCCGGCGGCGCTCGGCCTCGGGGACGGCCTCGGGGACATCCTGGGGACACCGGGGTCACCTCGGTGTCACCTCGGTGTCACCTCGGTGTCATTGGTGTCACCAAATTCACCCCAGTCCCACCAGTAACCACCCAGCGTCCCCACTGCCGGCGGCGCTCGGCCTCGGGGACGGCCTCGGGGACATCCTGGGGACACCGGGGTCACCTCGGTGTCACCTCGGTGTCACCTCGGTGTCACCAAATTCACCCCAGTCCCACCAGTAACCACCCAGCGTCCCCACTGCCAGCGGCGCTCGGCCGTGGGGACATCCTGGAGACACCCCATTGTCACCTCGGCGTCACCTCGGTGTCATTGGTGTCACCAAATTCATCCCAAATCCTCCCCAACCCCTTCCTGTGACCCCAAATCCCCCCCAAACCCCTTCCTGTAACCCCACATCCCCCCCAAAACCCCTCAAACCACGCCAAAATCCCCCCAAACCATCCCAAATCCCCCCCAACCCCTTCCTGTGACCCCAAATCCCCCCCAAAACCCCTTCCTGTGACCCCAAATTGCCCCAAACCATCCCAAAACCCCTCAAACCACCCCAAATTCCCCCCCAAACCATCCCAAATCCTCCCCAAACCATCCCAAATCCCCCCTAAACCCCTTCCTGTGACCCCAACCCCCCCCCAAACCATCCCAAATCCCCCTCAAGCCATCCCAAACCCCCCCCAAACCATCCCAAATCCCCCCCAAACCCCCCCCAAACCATCCCAAATCCCCCCAAACCCCTTCCTGTGACCCCAAACCCCCCCCAAACCATCCCGAAACCTCTCAAACCACCCCGAACCCCCCCCCCCCAAAACCCCTCCAACCCCCCCAGACCCCACCTTTTGGGGGTCGGTGCCCTCGAGGCGGGCGGCGCTGACGAACTGCACCATCTCCTCCTCCTCGAGCAGCAGCTCATAGTCGGGGCCGCGCTGCTGCCGGGCGGCGTCGCGCGCCCCGAAGCGCAGCGCGGCCGCCCCCAGCAGCTGCTCCTCCCAGCGCCGCTGCTCGTCCCGCGGCGCCAGCGGCTCCTCCTGCGCCTCCTCCCGCTCCGGGATCTTCTGCCGGGGGGATTTGGGGTCAGGGATTGGGGTTTGGGGGGGGATTCGGGGTGGTTTGGGGGGATTTGGGGTGGTTTGGGGGGGATTTGGGATGGTTTGAGAGGGATTTGGGGTGGTTTGAGGGGGATTTGGGGTGGTTTGGGGGGGGTTTGGGGTGGTTTGGGGGGGATTTGGGGTGGTTTGGGGGAGATTTGGGGTGGTCTGGGGGGATTTGGGGTGGTTTGGGGGGGATTTGGGATGGTTTGAGAGGGATTTGGGGTGGTTTGAGGGGGATTTGGGGTGGTTTGGGGGGGGTTTGGGGTGGTTTGGGGGGGATTTGGGGTGGTTTGGGGGAGATTTGGGGTGGTCTGGGGGGTCAGGGATGGGGTTTGGGGGATCAAGGATGGGGTTTGGTGGGGATTCGGGGTGGTTTGGGGGGATTTGGGATGGTTTGGGGGGGATTCAGGGTGGTCTGGGGGAGATTTGGGGTGGTTTGGAGGAGATTTGGGGTGGTCTGGGGGGTCAGGGATGGGGTTTGGGGGATCAAGGATGGGGTTTGGTGGGGATTCGGGGTGGTTTGGGGGGATTTGGGATGGTTTGGGGGGGATTCAGGGTGGTCTGGGGGAGATTTGGGGTAGTTTGGAGGAGATTTGGGGTGGTCTGGGGGGTCAGGGATGGGGTTTGGGGGATCAAGGATGGGGTTTGGTGGAGATTCGGGGTGGTTTGGGGGGATTTGGGATGGTTTGGGGGGGATTCAGGGTGGTCTGGGGGAGATTTGGGGTGGTTTGGAGGAGATTTGGGGTGGTCTGGGGGGTCAGGGATGGGGTTTGGGGGATCAAGGATGGGGTTTGGTGGGGATTCGGGGTGGTTTGGGGGGATTTGGGATGGTTTGGGGGGGATTTGGGGTGGTCTGGGGGGTCAGGGATGGGGTTTGGGGGATCAAGGATGGGGTTTGGTGGGGATTCGGGGTGGTTTGGGGGGATTTGGGATGGTTTGGGGGGGATTCAGGGTGGTCTGGGGGAGATTTGGGGTGGTTTGGAGGAGATTTGGGGTGGTCTGGGGGGTCAGGGATGGGGTTTGGGGGATCAAGGATGGGGTTTGGTGGGGATTCGGGGTGGTTTGGGGGGATTTGGGATGGTTTGGGGGGGATTTGGGATGGTTTGGAGGGGATTTGGGGTGGTCTGGGGGGGTCAGGGATGGGGTTTGGGGGATCAGGGATGTGGTTTGGGGAGATTTGGGATGGTTTGGGGGGGATTTGGGATGGTTTGGGGGGGATTTGGAGTGGTTTGGGACTTCCTGGCTGCCCATTTCAGGGTTTCTCAGGTGCCAATTTCGGGGTTTCTCAGGTACTGATTTAGGGGTTTCTCGAGCACCAATTTCGGGGTTTCCCAGGCGCCAATTTTGGGGTTATCCCGCTCCCCTCACCTTGTCCCGCGTCTCCTCGGGGATGTGGTAGCGGCTGCTCCTCTCCAGCTGCTCCTGGGCCCCGGCCCGTTTGTAGTCGCGGGCCAGGTCCCGCAGGCGCCGCTTGTAGCGCAGCTCGCGGCGCTCGGGCGCCGTCAGCGCCTCCTCCCCGAAGAGCAGCTCCTCGTCCTGGATCTCCTGCTCCAGCTCCTCCAGCTTCTCCCGCTCCCGCTTGGCCAGGTACTCGCGGCGGGAGCGCTTGCGCAGCTCGGGGATCTGGGGGGGAAATGGGAGAAAACGGGGAGAAAACGGGAGAAAACGGGGAGAAAGGGTGAAGAAGGTGATAAAACGGTGAGAAAATGGGAGAAAATGGGAGAAAATGAGAGAAAATGGAATAAAATGGGAGAAAATGGGGAGAAAATTGAATAAAATGGGAGAAAACGGGGAGAAAATGGGAGAAAACGGGGAGAAAGGGTGAAGAAGGTGATAAAACGGTGAGAAAATGGGAGAAAATGGGAGAAAATGGGGAGAAAATGGAATAAAATGGGAGAAAATGGAGAGAAAATGGGAGGAAAACGGGAAGAAAACGGGAGGAAAACGGGGAGAAAGGGTGAAAAAGGTGATAAAATGGAATAAAATGGGAGAAAATGGGGAGAAAATGGAATAAAATGGGAGAAAATGGAGAGAAAATGGGAGGAAAACTGGAAGAAAATGGGAGAAATTGGGGAGAAAAGATGAAAAAAGTGATAAAATGGTGAGAAAATGGAATAAAATGGGAGAAAATGGGGAGAAAATGGGATAAAACGGGGTTAAATGGGGATGGAATGGGGTGAAATGGGCTGGAATGGGATAAAACAGGAATAAAACAGGGATAAAATGGGGTGAAATGGGGTGAAATTGGGTGAAATGGGGTGGAATGGGATAAAACAGGGATAAAATGGGCTGGAATGGGGTGAAATTGGGTGAAATTGGGTGGAATGGGATAAAACAGGGATAAAATGGGGTGAAATGGGGTGAAATGGGGTGAAATTGGGTGAAATGGGGTGGAATGGAATAACATAGGGTGAAGTGGGATGGAATAGGATAAAATGGGGTGAAATGGGGATGGAATGGGGTGAAATGGGCTGGAATGGGATAGAACAGGGATAAAATGGGGTGAAATGGGATAAAACAAGGATAAAACTAGGTGAAATAAGATAAAACAGGGGTGAAACGGGGTGAAATGGGCTGGAATGGGGTGAAATGGGGTAAAATTGGGTGAAATGGGCTGGAATGGGATAAAACAGGGATAAAATGGGGTGAAATGGGGTAAAATGGGATAAAACGGGGTGAAATGGGCTGGAATGGGGTAAAACGGGGTGAAATGGGCAGGAATGGGCTGGAATGGGCTGGAATGGGGTGAAATGGGGTGAAAGGGGCTGGAGTGGGATAAAACAGGGATAAAACGGGGTGAAACGGGATAAAACGGGGTGAAATGGGGTGAAATGGGTTGAAACGGGGTGAAACGTGGTGACATGGGATAAAACAGGAATAAAACGGGGTGAAACGGGATAAAATGGGGTGAAATGGGCTGGAATGGGATAAAACAGGGATAAAACAGGGATGAAATGGGGTAAAATAGGGTGAAACGGGATGAAATGGGGTGAAAGGGGGTGAAACGGGGTGAAATGGAATAAAACAGGAATAAAACGGGGTGAAATGGGGTGAAATGGGTTGGAATGGGATAAAACAGGGGTGAAACGGGGTAAAATAGGGTGAAACGGGATGAAATGGGGTGAAACGGGGTGAAATGGGATAAAACAGGAATAAAACGGGGTGAAACGGGGTGAAATGGGATAAAACAGGGATAAAATGGGGTGAAATGGGGTGAAATTGGGTGAAATGGGGTGGAATGAGATAAAACAGGGATAAAATGGGGATAAAATGGGGTGAAATGGGGTGAAATTGGGTGAAATGGGTTGGAATGGGATAAAACGGGGATAAAATGGGGTGATATTGGGTGAAATTGGGTGAAATGGGTTGGAATGGGATAAAACAGGGATAAAATGGGCTGGAATGGGGATGAAATAGGGTGAAACGGGGTGAAATGGGATAAAACAGGAATAAAACGGGGTGAAATGGGGTGAAATGGGTTGGAATAGGATAAAACAGGGGTGAAACGGGGTAAAATAGGGTGAAATAGGATGAAATGGGGTGAAACGGGGTGAAATGGGATAAAACAGGGATAAAACGGGGTGAAATGGGCTGGAACGGGGTGAAACGGGGTGAAATGGGGTGAAATTGGGTGAAATGGGGTGGAATGGGATAAAACAGGGATAAAATGGGGATAAAATGGGGTGAAATGGGGTGAAATTGGGTGAAATGGGTTGGAATGGGATAAAACAGGGATAAAATGGGGTGAAATGGGGTGAAACGGGGTGAAACGGGATAAAACAGGAATAAAACGGGGTGAAATGGGGTGAAATGGGTTGGAATAGGATAAAACGGGTGAAACGGGGTAAAATAGGGTGAAATAGGATGAAATGGGGTGAAACGGGGTGAAACGGGATAAAACAGGAATAAAACGGGGTGAAATGGGGTGAAATGGGTTGGAATAGGATAAAACGGGTGAAACGGGGTAAAATAGGGTGAAATAGGATGAAATGGGGTGAAACGGGGTGAAATGGGATAAAACAGGGATAAAACGGGGTGAAATGGGCTGGAATGGGGTGAAACGGGGTGAAATGGGATAAAACAAGAATAAAACGGGGTGAAATGGGGTGAAACGGGTTGGAATAGGATAAAACAGGGGTGAAACGGGGTAAAATAGGGTGAAATAGGATGAAATGGGGTGAAACGGGGTGAAATGGGATAAAACAGGAATAAAACGGGGTGAAATGGGCTGGAACGGGGTGAAACGGGGTGAAATGGGGTGAAACGGGGTGAAATTGGGTGAAATGGGGTGGAATGGGATAAAACAGGGATAAAATGGGGATAAAATGGGGTGAAATGGGGTGAAATTGGGTGAAATGGGTTGGAATGGGATAAAACAGGGATAAAATGGGGATAAAATGGGGTGAAATGGGGTGAAATTGGGTGAAATGGGTTGGAATGGGATAAAACAGGGATAAAATGGGGATAAAATGGGCTGGAATGGGGATGAAATAGGGTGAAACGGGGTGAAATGGGATAAAACAGGAATAAAACGGGGTGAAATGGGGTGAAATGGGTTGGAATAGGATAAAACAGGGGTGAAACGGGGTAAAATAGGGTGAAATAGGATGAAATGGGGTGAAACGGGGTGAAATGGGATAAAACAGGGATAAAACGGGGTGAAATGGGCTGGAACGGGGTGAAACGGGGTGAAATGGGGTGAAACGGGGTGAAACGGGGATGAAACGGGGTGAAATGGGGTGAAATGGGCAGGAATGGGCTGGAATGGGGTGAAATGGGGTGAAACGGGGTGAAAGGGTTGAAATGGGATAAAACAGGGATAAAATGGGGTGAAATGGGATGAAATGGGGTGAAACGGGGTGAAATGGGATAAAACAAGAATAAAACGGGGGTGAAATGGGATAAAACAGGGATAAAATAGGGTGAAATGGGATGAAATGGGGTGAAACGGGGTGAAATGAGATAAAACAAGAATAAAACGGGGTGAAATGGGATAAAACAGGGATAAAATAGGGTGAAATGGGATGAAATGGGGTGAAACGGGGTGAAATGAGATAAAACAAGAATAAAACGGGGTGAAATGGGATAAAACAGGGATAAAATAGGGTGAAATGGGATGAAATGGGGTGAAACGGGGTGAAAGGGGCTGGGAGGCGCGGGTGCTCGCAGCGGGAGCTCGGGGATCCGGGGAGAACGGGAAAGCAAGGGGAAGGAAAAGGGGGCTGGGGGCTGGGGGCTCCCTCACCATGGCTTTCTGGTCCTCCTCGGCCACTTTGAGGCGCTTCTGGGCTTCCTCGTAGGCCTGGGCAAGGAAAAGGGGGTGAGGAGCCAAAGCCCCCCAGAATCCCCCCCGGGACCCCTAAACCCCCCCTCAGCACCCCTAGGATCCCCCAAATCCCCCCAAAATCCCCCTCAAACCCCTCAAACACCCCCCAGGACCCCTCAATCCTCCCCAACCTCCCCAGGACCCCTCAAACCCCTCCAGGACCCCTCAAACCCCTCCAGGAGCCCCCAAACCCCACCCAGGACCCCCCAAACCCCACCCAGGACCCCCCAAACCCCCCCCAGGACCCCAACTTGCTGTCCCCCCGGCCCCCCCAACCCCTCCAGGACCCCTCAAACCCCCCCTCAAACCGCTCCAGGACCCCTCAAACCCCTCCAGGACCCCCCAAACCCCACCCAGAAGCCCCCAAACCCCACCCAGGACCCCCCAAACCCCCCCAGGAGCCCCCAAACCCCACCCAGGACCCCCCAAACCC
>NW_027100039.1:708113-748212 GCF_031753505.1 Anomalospiza imberbis
GCACTGACCCTCCATGGCCACTGACCCTCCATGGCCACTGACCCCCCACGGCCACTGACCCTCAACTCTGGCCACTGACCCTCCATGGCCACTGACCCTCCATGGCCCATGGACTCAACTAGGACCAGTTCCCGCCCCACTGGGACCAGTTCCACGCCCCACTGGGACCAGTTCCTGCCCCATAACCCCACTGGGACCAGTTCCCGCCCCACTGGGACCAGTTCCCACCCCATAACCCCCACTGGGACCAGTTCCCGCCCCACTGGGACCAGTTCCCACCCATAACCCCACTGGGACCAGTTCCTGCCCCACTGGGACCAGTTCCCGCCCCACTGGGACCAGTTCCCACCCCATAACCCCACTGGGACCAGTTCCCGCCCCATAACCCCACTGGGACCAGTTCCTCTCCCCCACTGGGACCAGTTCCTGCCCCATAACCCCCACTGGGACCAGTTCCCGCCCCACTGGGACCAGTTCCCGCCCCACTGGGACCAGTTCCTGCCCCACTGGGACCAGTTCCCACCCCATAACCCCACTGGGACCAGTTCCCGCCCCACTGGGACCAGTTCCCACCCCATAACCCCCACTGGGACCAGTTCCCGCCCCACTGGGACCAGTTCCCGCCCCGTGGGTGCCCCTCCCCCCCGCCCGGCCCGGGGGGTGCCTCCCCCTGCCCCTCCCCCTCCCGTTTTTGGGGACGTTTCAATAAAATCGGCGATTCCCGAATTTCGCCTCCCTCCTGGCGTCTCTTCCTGCGGGCGTGGCTTAGCTACAACTTTACCCATATATGGCGGATAGCCCCGCCTCCGGGCGCGGGGAGCGCGCTTCCTATTGGCTCGCACCTCCCTGGCTCCGCCCCTCCGCTCCTTCATGAATGAACGGCGGTGGGCGGGAAGAGCGCGCATGCGCGGCCGGCTCCGGGTCACCTTCCCGCGCTCGGCGCATGCGCGCTGCGCCGTGCTGAGTGCGGGAAGTGGGTGGGGGGGGGGGAGGCGAGGCGCGCGCGCGGCCCGCGCAGGCGCGGTGCGAGCGGCCGGCGTGAGGGGAAAGGGAGGAGGGAGGAGGAGGAGGAGGAGGCGGCGGCGCCGCCGGGGGACAGCGGGAGAACAGCGGGGGACAGCGCCGCCAACGCCGCCGCCATGTACCGGCACGGTCACCGCCACCGTCACCCGCCGCCGTGCGCCTCCGGCCCCGGCCGCGCCTGGGCCCCGGCAGCGACCGCAGCGCCCGGGCCGGCCCCGCCGCGCCGCCGCTACCGAGCGCGGCCGCAGGTGAGGGGAGCGGGGGGGAGAGGGGAGGGGCGGGGCTATGCAGATACGGCCGAGGGGTGGGTGGGGTTATGCAAATAGGGGCGTGGGTTCTGTTGGAGGGGGTTATGCAAAGAGGGGGGCGTTGGGTGGGCGGGGCCACGCAAATTGAGGTGCGCGTGGAGGATTGAGGGTGGGCGGGGTTATGCAAATAGACGGCCTTGAATAGTTTCGGTTTGCCGACGGGAGGGCGTGGTTATGTAAATTACAGCAGAAAATAGGTTCGGTTTAGCCCTAGTGGGGCGTGGCTATGCAAATAGGGAGTGTCCCTAATTGGGGCGGGGCTTCCTTCTGGGGGCGGAGCCGGAGCCGCCGGTGGGAACCCAATGGGGCAAATCCCCCAAAAATGGGATAAATCCCCCAAAATGGGGTAAATCCCCCAAAAATGGGGTAAATCCTCGCCAAATCGGGACAATCCCCTTTCCCATGGGGCATATCCCCCCCCAAAACTGGGTAAATCCTCTCAAAATCGGTAAAAACCCCCTTTCCTATGGGGGCAAATCCCCCCAAAATCGGTAAAAACCCTTTCCCACGGGGCAAATCCTCCTAGAATGGGGCAAACCCCCCCAAAATTGGTAAAAACCCCCCACTTTTTCTATGGGGCAAATCTCCCCAAAACGGGGTAAATCCTCCCAGAATTGGCAAAACCCCCTTTCCTATGGGGTAAATCCTCCCAAAAATCGGGGACAATCCCCTTTCCCAACGCCCCAACCCCCATCTCTGGGTGCTCCCTCTCTCCCCCACCCCCCTCCCCACATGGCTCCGACCCCAAATTCCCCCTTTTTTCGCCCCATTCCCAGGACCTGGAGCCCCCCCCTGGGGCTGGCCCTGCTGCCGCCCCCGCGCTGCCCCCCGCCCCGGGGGCTGGAGGGGCTCGGGGGGCCGGTGACCACGGTGGGACGGGCGGCGCGAGAGGACGACCATCGACGTCAGGGGACCCCCCCCGGCTGCTGCTGGGACCCCCGGGACCCCCCCCGGGCACCCCCGGGACCCCCCCGGGCCGCCGGGGCAACCCCCCCCCCTCCATGGAGGAGCACCTGGCCAGCATGCACGAGAGGCTGCGGCACGAGGTGACAGCGGGGGACACGGGGAGGGGGCGGCCGAATGGGGAGGGGGCGGCCGAATGGGGAGGGGGCGACGAAATGGGGAGGGGGCGGCCGAATGGGGAGGGGGCGGCAGAATGGGGAGGGGGGGACGGAATGGGGAGGGGGCGGCAGAATGGGGAGGGGGCGGCAGAATGGGGAGGGGGGGACGGAATGGGGAGGGGGGGGACGAAATGGGGAGGGGGGGACGGAATGGGGAGGGGGGGACGAAATGGGGAGGGGGCGGCAGAATGGGGAGTGGGGGACAGAATGGGGAGGGGGCGACAGAATGGGGAGGGGGGGATGAAATGGGGAGGGGGCGTCCGAATGGGGAGGGGGAAATGAAAATGGGGAGGGGGCGACGGAATGGGGAGAGGGGGACGAAATGGGGAGGGGGAAATGAAAATGGGGAGGGGGGGACGAAGTGGGGGAAGTGACTGAATGGGGAGGGGGGGATAAATGGGGAGGGGGGTGACAATGGGGGGGGGGTGACAAAATGGGGAGGGGGAGACAAAATGGGGGAGGTGACAGAATGGGGAGGGGGGTGACAAAATGGGGAGGGGGTGACAAAACGGCCCAGGGAGGTGACAAAATTGTGGTGGATTGACAGGGAAAGGGGGTGGGGCAGAACTGGGGAGGGGGACAGTGGCCCGGTGACCCCCCCGTCCCCTCACGGTGACCCCCCCGTCCCCCCCCCAGCTCCCCAATTTCTTCCTGAAGATCCCGGACTACGCCCTGTACACCCACGACGTGGAGTTCCAGTGCCAGCACCTGGCACCTGCACACGCGGTGGGTGA
Source organism: Anomalospiza imberbis (assembly GCF_031753505.1). Lineage (NCBI taxonomy): Eukaryota > Metazoa > Chordata > Aves > Passeriformes > Viduidae > Anomalospiza > Anomalospiza imberbis. Next base: position 711,300 of record NW_027100039.1, read on the forward strand.
CAGGGACACCGGGGACAGCCCCTGGGGACACTGGGGACACCGAGGGGACACCGGGGACAGCCTGGGGACACCGGGGGGACACCGGGGACAGCCCTGGGGGACACCGGGGACAGCCCTGGGACAGCCCTGGCCCTGCAGGGGGGCACAGGGAGGTGACAGTGGGTGACAGCGGCACTGATGGTGATGTCCCCGTGTCCCCAGGGGCTGTGGGGCAGTGCTGGGGTGGCACAGGGAGGTGACAGCGGGGTGGCAGCGGGTGGCAGCAGCGCTGTCGGGGTGGCACAGGGAGGTGACAGCGGGTGACAGTCACACTGTCGGGGTGGCACAGGGAGGTGACAGCGGGTGACAGTCACACTGTTGGGGTGGCACAGGGAGGTGACAGCGGGTGACAGTCACACTGTTGGGGTGGCACAGGGAGGTGACAGCGGGTGACAGTCACACTGTTGGGGTGGCAGTGGGTGACAGCGGCGCTGTCGGGGTGGCACAGTGGAGGTGACAGCGGGTGACAGTCACACTGTCGGGGTGGCACAGGGAGGTGACAGCGGGTGACAGTCACACTGTTGGGGTGGCACAGGGAGGTGACAGCGGGTGACAGTCACACTGTTGGGGTGGCACAGGGAGGTGACAGCGGGTGACAGTCACACTGTTGGGGTGGCAGTGGGTGACAGCGGCGCTGTCGGGGTGGCACAGGGAGGTGACAGCGGGTGACAGTCACACTGTCGGGGTGGCACAGGGAGGTGACAGCGGGTGACAGTCACACTGTTGGGGTGGCAGTGGGTGACAGCGGCGCTGTCGGGGTGGCACAGGGAGGTGACGGTGACAATGGCAGTGCTGGGGGGTGGCACAGGGAGTTGACAGCGGATGACAGTGGGTGACAGTCACACTGTCGGGGTGGCACAGGGAGGTGACAGCGGGTGGCAGCGGGTGGCAGCGGCGCTGTCGGGGTGGCACAGGGTGGTGACAGTGGGTGACAGTCACACTGTCGGGGTGGCACAGGGAGGTGACAGCGGGTGGCAGCGGCGCTGTCGGGGGTGGCACAGGGCGGGTGACAGCGGGTGACAGTCACACTGTTGGGGTGGCAGCGGGGTGACAGCGGCGCTGTCGGGGTGGCACAGGGCGGTGGCAGCGGCGCTGACGGTGACGTCCCCCGTGTCCCCAGGGGCCGCGCCATGTACGCCCTGGCCCTGGCGCTGTGCCGCGCCCTGGCCTGGGGTTACTTTGCCAGCCTCAGGCTGGAGGTGCTGGCGCTGACGCGGCACCCCGAGGACTGGAGCGTGCGGGCGCGGTGGCGCCTGACGGGGCTGCCCCCTGCACCTGCTGCTGCTGCGCTGGTACCGGCGGGACAAACGCACCCTGCTCAGGTGAGCGGCACACCTGGGGCACCCCCTGCCACCCCCTGTGCCACCCCCGTGTCACCTGCTCCCATCTCCGTGTCACCTCCCCCTGCTGCCCCTGCCCCTGCTGCTGCTGCGCTGGCACCGGCGGGACAAACGCACCCTGCTCAGGTGAGCGGCACACCTGGGGCACACCTGGGGCACCCCGTCACCCCTGTGCCACCCCTGTGTCACCCCCGCCCACCCCCTTGTCACACCCTGTGTCACCTCCCCTGCACCTGCTGCTGCTGCGCTGGCACCAGCGGGGACAAACGCACCCTGCTCAGGTGAGCGGCACACCTGGGGCACCCTCTTCTACCACCAGGACAAGTGGCACCTGCTGCGCTCAGTGTCACCCCCAGACACACCTGTGCCACCCCCAAACACCCCCCAGACACACCTGTGCCACACCTGTGCCACCCCCTGTGCCACCCCCAGACACACCTGTGCCACCCCCAAACACCCCCAGACACACCTGTGCCACACCTGTGCCACCCCTGTGCCACCCCCAGACACACCTGTGCCACCCCTGTGTCACCCCCCAGACACACCTGTGCCATCCCCAGACACACCTGTGCCACCCCTGTGCCACACCTGTGTCCCTCCCGGGGCGGGGTGGGGCGCTCGGTGCCACCCCTGTCCCCGATGTCCCCAAGTGCCCCCCGTTGTCCCCCCAGGTCCTACGACGGCCTTCTCCACCTTCTTCCTCAACTCGCAGGGGCTCATCCGCTGCCACCGCGTGGACAAGGTGAGTCCGGCACACCTGGGCACACCTGGGGGCACCTGGGGACGTCCCCGGTGTCCCCTGACCCCGTGTCCCCCCCCCACCACAGCTGATGCCAGCCCCCACGGCCGTCCCCGAGCCCAAGAAGCTGCTGGTGGCCGCGGCGCTGGCCGTGGCGCTGGCCCGGCCCTGAAGCCACCGAGGGGACACCTGAGCGCCCCTCCCCCCACCTCGGCGTGTCCCCCCCCTGCCCCCCCCTTAATTTAATGTACAGAATAAAGGAACCCAGCGGTGACACGGGGACAGCGGCGTCCCCGAGCGCGGGTGGCGCCGGCGCTCTGCCCCAGGGGCTGTATTGGGGTCCCCCAGGTGTCCCCCAGGTGTCCCCCAGGTTGTCCCCGGGGGGGTCAGCCCAGCTCCTCCCGTGATTTTCCGGCTTTTTTGGGCATTTTGCGGCCGCTGCCGTCCTCGAGCTCCTTGGCCTGGTAATAGTGGGGGGGCCACCTCCAGCAGCCAGGCGCTGTCAATCTCCATCACCTGGGGACAAGGGACACACCTGTGACACACCTGTGACACACCTGTCACACCTGTGGACACAGCTGTGACACACCTGTGACACCTGGGGACATCCCTAGGGACAGCCAGGGCGCTGTCGATCTCCATCACCTGGGGACAAGGGACACACCTGACACTGCTAGGGGACACACCTGTGACACACCTGTGACACACCTGTGACACAGCTGTCACTGTTAGGGACACACCTGTGACACCTGGGGACATCCCTAGGGACAGCCAGGCGCTGTCGATCTCCATCACCTGGGGACAAGGGACACACCTGACACACCTGGGACACACCTGGGACACACCTGACACACCTGTGGACACACCTATCACACCCGTGACACACCTGCCACACCTGTGACACACCTGTCACACCTGGGGGACATCCCTAAGGACAGCCAGGCGCTGTCGATCTCCATCACCTGGGGACAAGGGAGACACCTGACACACCTGTGACACACCTGTGACACACCTGTCACTGTTAGGGACACACCTGACACACCTGTGACACCCGTGACACACCTGGGGGACACGTGGGGATAGGGACGATGGCTTGGGGGTCACCGCTTTGTCACCGTGGCCACCACGGGGACGTGGCCACCTCAGTCCCCCGGGGGCCACCAGGGCCCCGTCGGTGCTGTCCCCACGTGGGCACCTCAGAGGTGAGCGTGTCCCCTGCCGTGTCCCCATCGCCACACCGTGTGCCTGCCCTGTGTCCCCGTGTCCCTGCCATGTCCCCCAGCTGTCCCCAAGGTGTCCCCATGTCCCCAAGGTGTCCCCAAGGTGTCCCCAAGGTGTTCCCAAGTCCCCAAGGTGTCCCCAAGGTGTCCCCAAGTCCCCAAGGTGTCCCCAAGTCCCCAAGCTGTCCTCAAGGTGTCCCCAAGCTGTCCCCAAGTCCCCTAAGGTCTCCCCAAGGTGTCTCCATGTCCTCAAGGTGTCCCCCAAGGTGTCCCCAAGTCCCCAAGGTATCCCCAAGGTGTCCCCAAGGTGTTCTCAAGTCCCCAAGTTGTCCCCAAGGTGTCCCCATGGTGTCCCCAAAGCTGTCCCCATGTCCTCAAGGTGTCCCCATGTTCCCAAGGTGTCCCCAAGGTGTCCCCACCTGTCTCATGAACTCCTTGGAGGTGCACACCAGCTCGTGGTAGAGCACCCAGCGTGTCCCTTGTGTCCCCGTGTCCCTGCCATGTCCCCCAGCTGTCCCCAAGGTGTCCCCAAGCTGTCCCCAAGCTGTCCCCAAGGTGTCCCCAAGCTGTCCCCCAAGCTGTCCCCCAAGGTGTCCCCAAGCTGTCCCCAAGGCATCCCCACCTGTCTCATGAACTCCTTGGAGGTGCACACCAGCTCGTGGTAGAGCACCCAGCGTGTCCCTTGTGTCCCCCGTGTCCCTGCCATGCCCCAAGGTGTCCCCAAGCTGTCCCCAAGGCGTCCCCACCTGTCTCATGAACTCCTTGGAGGTGCACACCAGCCTCGTGGTAGAGCACCCAGCGTGTCCCCGTACCCACACCACGTCCCCTGCCCTGTGTCCCCCATGTCCCCCAGCTGTCCCCAAGGTGTCCCCAAGGTGTCCCCACCTGTCTCATGAACTCCTTGGAGGTGCACACCAGCTCGTGGTAGAGCACCCAGCGGGGCTGCAGGGCGAACAGGGCGCTGTTGGGGGTGGATGAACACCGGCTGCTGGTGCTTCACCGTGCGGTACCCGCCCCGGCCCAGGCGCCAGCCCGTGTGGTAGAAGAACCCGGCCGTGATGGCCTGGGGGGGACACAGAGGGGACGTCGTTACTGGGAGGGCACTGGGATGGACTGGGAGGGACTGGGAGGGAACTGGGAGGGAACTGGGAGGGACTGGGATACACTGGGATCGGTACACGCCCCACGCCGCGTGGTAGAAGAACCCGGCCGTGGTGGCCTGGGGGACACAGAGGGGACGTCGTTACTGGGAGGGCACTGGGATGGACTGGGATGGACTGGGGTACACTGGGATCGGTACACGCCCCTGCCGCGTGGTAGAAGAACCCGGCCGTGGTGGCCTGGGGGACACAGAGGGGACGTCGTTACTGGGAGGGACTGGGAGGGAACTGGGAAGGGACTGGGAGGGACTGGGAGGGAACTGGGAGGGACTGGGATGGACTGGGAGGCACTGGGAGGGACTGGGATACACTGGGATACACTGGGATACACTGGGATCAGAACCCGCCCCGCGCCGTGTGGTAGAAGAACCCAGCCGTGATGGCCTGGGGGGGGACACAGAGGGGACGTCGTTACTGGGAGGGCACTGGGATGGACTGGGAGGGACTGGGAGGGACTGGGAGGGAACTGGGAGGGAACTGGGATGGACTGGGATGGACTGGGATACACTGGGAGGGACTGGGATACACTGGGATCGGTACACAGCCCTGCACCGCGTGGTAGAAGAACCCGGCCGTGGTGGCCTGGGGGACACAGAGGGGACGTCGTTACTGGGAGGGACTGGGAGGGAACTGGGAAGGACTGGGAGGGACTGGGAGGAACTGGGATGGACTGGGAGGCACTGGGATACACTGGGATCAGAACCCGCCCCGCGCCGTGTGGTAAGAAGAACCCAGCCGTGATGGCCTGGGGGGGGACACAGAGGGGACGTCGTTACTGGGAGGGCACTGGGATGGACTGGGAGGGACTGGGAGGGAACTGGGAGGGAACTGGAGACTGATGGACTGGGATGGACTGGGATACACTGGGATCGGTACACGCCCTGCACCGCGTGGTAGAAGAACCCGGCCGTGGTGGCCTGGGGGACACAGAGGGGACGTCGTTACTGGGAGGGCACTGGAATGGACTGGGATGGACTGGGAGGGAACTGGGAGGGAACTGGGATGGACTGGGATGGACTGGGATACACTGGGATGGACTGGGGTACACTGGGATCGGTACACGCCCCGCGCCGCGTGGTAGAAGAACCCGGCCGTGGTGGCCTGGGGGACACAGAGGGGACGTCGTTACTGGGAGGGCACTGGAATGGACTGGGATGGACTGGGAGGGAACTGGGATACACTGGGATGGACTGGGATACACTGGGATCGGTACACGCCCTGCACCGCGTGGTAGAAGAACCCGGCCGTGGTGGCCTGGGGGACACAGAGGGGACGTCGTTACTGGGAGGGACTGGGAGGGAACTGGGAAGGACTGGGAGGGACTGGGAGGGAACTGGGATGGACTGGGAGGCACTGGGATACACTGGGATCAGAACCCGCCCCGCGCCGTGTGGTAGAAGAACCCGGCCGTGATGGCCTGGGGGACACAGAGGGGACGTCGTTACTGGGAGGGACTGGGAGGGAACTGGGAGGGACTGGGATGGACTGGGATGGACTGGGATAGACTGGGATGGACTGGGATACACTGGGAGGGACTGGGATCAGAACCCGCCCCGCGCCGTGTGTAGAAGAACCCGGCTGTGATGGCCTGGGGGGGACACAGAGGGGACGTCGTTACTGGGAGGGCACTGGGATGGACTGGGAGGGACTGGGATGGACTGGGATACACTGGGATGGACTGGGAGGGCACTGGGATGGACTGGGAGGCACTGGGAGGGAACTGGGAGGGACTGGGGGACACTGGGATCAGAACCCGCCCCGCGCCGTGTGGTAGAAGAACCCGGCCGTGGTGGCCTGGGGGACACAGAGGGGACGTCGTTACTGGGAGGGACTGGGAGGGACTGGGATAGACTGGGATCAGTGGATATTTTGGGGCTGTTTAGGGGATATTTTGGGGCTGTTCTGGGGATATTTGGGGCGGTTTCGGGGCTCTTTCGGGGTGTATTTGGGGCTCACCTTGCGCACCAGGTCCAGGGTTGCCCCCGCAGGAGGACGGGGCGATCTCCACGCGCTCCATCAGCCCCTGCAGCTGCTCCCCGCACGTCGCGGGCCCGGCGCAGCGAGCGCGCCTGCACAAAGTGCTCGTAGCACCACTGCAGGGAGTGGCCGCTGGCCACCCACTGCCACGGGGACAGCGTGGGGGACACACGGCCGCGTTGGCACGGGCAGGCGGGACAAGGACAGCCAGACGAGGACACACAAAGGGACACAAAGGTCAGCGCTGCTGCTGGACGTGTCCCCAGCCCCTGATGTCCCCAAGGTCCCCCATGTCCCTCATGTCCCCAAGGTCCTCCATGTCCCTCATGTCCCCAAGGTCCTCCATGTCCCTCATGTCCTCCATGTCCCTCATGTCCCCGATGTCCCCAACCCCCCTGTGGTGTCCCCAATGTCCCCACACGCCTTGATATCCCCCGTGTCCCCAATGTCCTCAACCCCCCCATGGTGTCCCCAATGTCCCCCATGTCCTCAGTGTCCCCAATTCCCCCCAGTGTCCCCCATATCCCCCATGTCCCTGGTGTCCCCGATGTCCCCACACCCCCCGACGTCCCCGATGTCCCCGTGCCTGGTTGTAGACGTTGAGCAGCACCAGGTGGTCGCCCCCGGGCACGCTGAAGGCCACGCGGGCGCTGTCGGCGTGCAGCACCTTGTCCTTGGGCCGGTAGAACACGGCGTTGTTCACCGAGAGCATGGCGGCCACCGTCAGCACCTCCTCCGTGCAGCCGTACCTGAGTGGGGACAGGGAGGGACACTGGGGACACTGCGGGGACAGTGGGGACATTGGGGACACTTGGGGACGCGGCTGTCACTCACTGCTCGCTCGCCAGGATCATCTTGGCCAACATCGGCTCCACCGGCAGCTCCGCCATGCGCCGGCCCAGCTGGGACGGGGTGGGGGGGACAGCGGGGACACCGGTGACCACCAGGGCCACCCGCAGTGCCCCCCGGTGCTCCCAGTCCATCCCAGTGCTCCCAGTCCATCCCAGTGCTCCCAGTCCATCCCGGCACTCCCAGGGCTCCCAGGACCGTGGTGAGCTCCCCCAGGTGGTTCATTCCCCGTTCCCAGTGCTCCCAGTCCATTCCCAGTCCATCCCAGTACCGTGGTGAGCTCCCCCAGGTGGTTCATTCCCCGTTCCCAGTCCATTCCCAGTCCCTCCCAGTCCATCCCAGTACCGTGGTGAGCTCCCCCAGGTGGTTCATTCCCCGTTCCCAGTCCATCCCAGTCCCTCCCAGTCCATCCCAGTCCCTCCCAGTGCTCCCAGTGCTCCCAGTACCATGGTGAGCTCCCCCAGGTGGTTCATTCCCCGTTCCCAGTGCTCCCAGTCCATTCCCAGTCCATCCCAGTCCATTCCCAGTCCATCCCAGTACCGTGGTGAGCTCCCCCAGGTGGTTCATTCCCCGTTCCCAGTCCATCCCAGTCCATCCCAGTCCCTCCCAGTACCGTGGTGAGCTCCCCCAGGTGGTTCATTCCCCGTTCCCAGTCCATCCCAGTCCATCCCAGTCCCTCCCAGTACCGTGGTGAGCTCCCCCAGGTGGTTCATTCCCCGTTCATCCCTGTCCATCCCAGTCCCTCCCAGTGCTCCCAGTCCATCCCAGTACCGTGGTGAGCTCCCCCAGGTGGTTCAGCGCCCCCAGCGCGTACAGCTGCTCCAGCGCCAGCACCAGCGTCTCGTGGGGGGGAGGGTCCAGGAAGTCAAAGTGGATCAGGTCGTTGATGCCTGGGGACAGCACGGTGTCACCGGTGTCACCTGGGTCACCTGTGTCCCCCCTGTGTCACCTGGTGTTACCTGTGTGTCACCTGTGTCACCTGTGTCACCCTGTGTCACCTGGTGTTACCTGTGTGTCACCTGGGTCACCTGTGTCACCCCTGTGTCACCTGGGTCACCATGTTTCACCTGGTGTTACCTGTGTGTCACCTGGGTCACCCTGTGTCACCCCTGTGTCACCTGGTGTTACCTGTGTGTCACCTGTGTCACCTGTGTGTCACCTGTGTCACCCTGTGTCATCCCTTTGTCACCTGGGTCACCCTGTGTCACCTGGTGTTACCTGTGTGTCACCTGGGTCATCTGCTGTCACCCTGTGTCAGCTGTGTCACCTGTGTCAGCTTTGTCACCTGTCTCACCTGGGTCACCTGGGTCATTCTGTGTCACCTGAGTCACCCGTGTCACCTCGGTCATCTGCTGTCACCTGTGTGTCACCTGTGTCAGCTTTGTCACCTGTGTCACCCAGTGTGACCTGGTGTGACCCGTGTCACCTTACTGTCCTCAACAACCCCGTGTCACCCTGCGTCACCTGGTGTCACCCCAGTGTCCCCAAGTCCTCTCCAGTCCCCTCCCAGTCCCTCCCAGTGCCCCCAAATCCCTTCCCAGTTCCCCCCAATCCCCTCCCAGTGCTCCCAGTCCCTCCCAATCCCCTCCAGTCCCCCCCAGTGCCCTCCCAGTCCCTCCCAGTCCCTCCCAGTCCCCTCCAGTCCCTCCCAGTCCCCTCCAGTGCCCCCCAATCCCCTCCCAGTCCCCCCCAGTCCCCTCCAGTGCCCTCCCAGTGCTCCCAGTGCCCACCCAGGCTCTTGAGCAGCAGCACCAGTGCTCCCAGGTCGGCTCTCTGGATCTCGGGCACCGCCGTCTCCTCCAGCTCGTGCTGGAACGCCCAGGCCGTGTAGAGCCGGAAGCACTTCCCGGGCGCCACGCGGCCCGCGCGGCCCGCGCGCTGGTTGGCAGAGGCCTGGGGACACGGGGACACTGGGGACACCGGTGACACCAGTGACAGCGAGCGGTGACATCTGGCACTGGGACACCAGGGACACCAGGGACACCAGGGACACCTCACTGGGACACCAGGGACACTGGGGACACCAGGGGACACCAGGGACACCTCACTGGGACACCAGGGACACTGGGGACACCGGTGACACCGGTGACACCTCACTGGGACACCAGGGACACCGGGGACACCAGGGACACCTCACTGGGACACCAGGGACACCGGGGACACCAGTGACACCTCACTGGGACAGTAGGGACACCGGGGACACCTCACTGGGACACCAGGGACACCAGGGACATCTGGCACTGGGACACTGGGGACACCAGGGACACCAGGGACACCAGGGACATCTGGCACTGGGACACCAGGGACATCAGTGACACCAGGGACACCTCACTGGGACACCAGTGACACCAGTGACAGCGGTGACATCTGGCACTGGGACACCAGGGACACTGGAGACACCTCACTGGGACACCAGGGACACCAGGGACACCAGTGACACCTGGCACCTGACTGGAACGCGATGGGGACGCGGCAAGGACGGGTAAAAATACGGGGATGTCACAATAAATGACAGCGAGGTGACAGTACAGTGACACAGGTGACACAGGTGACAGTACAGTGACACAGGTGACAATACGGTGACACAGGTGAGACAGGTGACACTAAGGTGACACAGGTGACCCTACCCTGGAGCAGGGTGTCACCACCAGCGACCCCATGCCCATGCAGGGGATGGCAGGGGCTCACAGCAGGTGACAAAGAGGTGACAACAGACGACAGTAAGGTGTCAGTACGGTGACACAGGTGACACTAAGGTGACATTAAGGTGACACAGGTGACACAGGTGACCCTACCCTGGAGCAGGGCGTCACCACCAGCGACTCCATGCCCGTGCGGGCGCTGTAGCTCTTCTGCTTGCAGAAGCCCGGGTCCAGCACGTAGACGATGCCGTCGATCGTCACCGACGTCTCGGCGATGTTGGTGGCCACCACCACCTGCGCCAGGTGGGGACAGCGCTGGGACACGCCCTCGCAGGCCCCGCCCCTCCCGGCCACACCCAGCTAAGCCACGCCCCATTTAAAGCACATGCTGTTAAGCCCTGCCCACATGGAGCTCCACCCAATCACGCTCCACGCTAACTGTAGGCCACGCCCAAATAAAGCCACGCCCATCCTGACCACACCCAATCGAGCCACACCCATTCTGACCACACAAAATAAAGGCACACCCAACCAAGCCACACCCCTCTCAGGCTCCACCCCTTCCCTTAAAGGGCCAGTGCACCTTCCCAGCTCCCCAAATGAAACCCCACCCTCTTTCCCTTAAACCCCACCCCCTTTCCTTAAACCCCACCTCTTCCCTTAAACCCCTCCCCCTTTTCCTTAAACCCCACCCTTTTTTATTACACCACGCCCCCTCACGAGGCCCCACCCTTCCCTTAAAGGGCCAGCGCATCTTCCCCGCTCCCCAAATGAAACCCCACCCCTTTCCCTTAAACCCCACCCCTTTACCCATGACACCACGCCCCCTCGCGAGGCCCCGCCCCTCCCTTAAAGGGCCAGCGCACCTTCCTGGCGCCGGGGGGCGTGGGCTGGAAGATGCGGGCCTGCAGCTCCGAGGGCAGGTTGGCGTAGATGGGCAGCACCAGCAGCTCGGGCAGGCGCGAGCCCAGGCGGCGACAGCGCTCCTGCAGCAGCTCCACGCAGGCCTCGATCTCCTCCTGCCACCCCGGGGGACATTGGGGACATCGCTGGGGACACTGGGGACAGTGGGGACACCCAGGGGATAGGGGACACTGGGGACATCAGGGACAATGGGGACACCCAGGGGATAGGGGACACTGGGGACACCCAGGGGATAGGGGACACTGGAGACACCCAGGGGATAGGGGACACTGGGGACATCGCTGGGGACATCGGGGACACCCAGGGGATAGGGGACACTGGGGACACTGGGGACACCCAGGGGATAGGGGGCACTGGGGACATTGGGGACACCCAGGGGATAGGGGACACTGGGGACACTGGGGACACCCAGGGGATAGGGGGCACTGGGGACATTGGGGACACCCAGGGGATAGGGGACATTGGGGACATCGCTGGGGACACTGGGGACACTGGGGACACCCAGGGGATAGGGGACATTGGGGACATCAGGGACATTGGGGACACCCAGGGGATAGGGGACACTGGGGACATCAGGGACACTGGAGACACCCAGGGCATAGGGGACACTGGGGACACTGGGGACATTGGGGACACCCAGGGGATAGGGGACACTGGGGACATTGGGGACACCCAGGGGATAGGGGACACTGGGGACATCGGGGACATTGGGGACACCCAGGGGATAGGGGACACTGGGGACACTGGGGACACAGCGGGACAAAGACTCGTGGCAGGAAATTGGGGTTGGGGACAGCAGGGGGACACGGTGACGCCCAGGTGACAGCGAGGTGACAGCGAGGTGACACTGACCTGCCCGGTGAGGAAGACCAGGATGTCCCCGGGGGGTTGGGTGACGTGGATCTGCAGCACCGACACCACGCAGGCCTCCAGGTAATCGGCCCTCGGGCGCCTGCGGGGACACCCAGGGGACACCCAGGGGGACACCCAGGGGACACGGGGACATCAGCACCGGCTGTCCCCAAAGCTCCCCAGCCATCCCCCTCTTCCTGTGTCCCCCTCGTGTCCCTGAATGCTCCCAACACCCCACAGGTGCCCTGAGCACCCCCGATGTCCCCAAGTCCCCAACGTCCCCGATGTCCCCAAGTCCTCAACGTCCCCGATGTCCCCAAGTCCTCAATGTCCCCAGTGTCCCCAGCGTCACCTTGGTGTAGTAGATGTCCACCGGGAAGCGCCGGCCCGGGATGCGGAAGACGGGCGCGTGGTCGAAGAAGGCCGAGAAGCGCTCGGTGTCCAGCGTGGCCGAGGCCACCAGGACCTTGAGCTGCGGCCGGAAGCGCGCGATGTCCTTGATGAGGCCGAAGAGCACGTCCGTGTGCAGCGTGCGCTCGTGGGCCTCGTCCACCATGATCACGCTGGGGACACGGGGACACGTGGGCATGGGGACAGGGACATGGACATGGGGAGAGGGACATGGGGACAGGGACATGGACACGTGGGCATGGGGACATGGACATGGGGACAGGGACATGGACAGGGATGGGGACATGGGGACAGGGATGGGGACATGGGGACAGGGATGGGGACAGGGACATGGGGACATGGAGATGGGGACAGGGACATGGACAGGGATGGGGACATGGGGACAGGGACACATGGGCATGGGGACAGGGACATGGGGACAGGGATGGGGACATGGGGACATGGACAGGGATGGGGACATGGGGACAGGGACATGGACACATGGGCATGGGGACATGGACATGGGGACAGGGATGGGGACATGGGGACATGGACAGGGATGGGGACATGGGGACAGGGATGGGGACATGGGGACATGGACAGAGATGGGGATGGGGACAGGGATGAGGACACAGGCACGGACACAGGGACACAGGGACACAGACACAGGGACATGGACATGGGGACAGGGACAGAAATGGGGACATAGGGACATGGAGAGGGATGGGGACACAGGGACACAGGGACAGGGACACGGATGTGGACGTGGGCAGGGACGGGCACAGGGACAGGGACACAAGGACATGGCCATGGGGACAGGGACACAGGGACGCGGGGATAGGGACAGGAAGAAGGACGTGTCCCCGGTGTCCCCTGGCTGTCCCTGTCCCCCGTGTTCCCCAGGTGTCCCCAGCGTCCCCGTGTCACCTGTAGGAGGCCAGGTCGGGCTCCGTCAGGAACTCCCTCAGCAGCATCCCGTCCGTCATGTACTTGAGCACCGTGCGCTCCGACGTGCAGTCCTCGAAGCGGATGCTGTACCCCACCTTGGGGACAAGGGACACGGCCCTGTCACCCCCCTGGGGCTGCTGTCACCTCCCCAGGGCCGCTGTCGCCACCCCGGGCTCGCTCCATCCCCTCAGGGTCACTCGGGCCACCCCAAGGTGTGTCACCGGGGTGTCCCCAAAGTGCCCGGGACGTGTCCCCAAGGTGGGGACGTTGTGGTTGGAGGTGGGGATGTGTCCCTGCGTCTCCAATGTCCCCGGTGTCCCCCCCCATGTCCCCAGTGTCCCCCCCATGTCCCCGGTGTCCCCCCCATTTCCCCAGTGTCCCCCCCATGTCCCCGGTGTCCACTCCATGTCCCCGGTGTCCCCCCCCATATCCCCAGTGTCCCCCCCATGTCCCCGGTGTCCCCCCCATATCCCCAGTGTCCCCCCCATGTCCCCGGTGTCCCCCCCATATCCCCAGTGTCCCCCCCATGTCCCCGGTGTCCCCTCCATATCCCCAGTGTCCCCCCCCCATATCCCCAGTGTCCCCTCCATGTCCCCGGTGTCCCCCCCATTTCCCCAGTGTCCCCCCCATGTCCCCGGTGTCCCCTCCATATCCCCAGTGTCCCCCCCATGTCCCCGGTGTCCCCCCCATGTCCCCAGTGTCCCCCCCATGTCCCCCCCATGTCCCCGGTGTCACCTCGTTGCCCAGCTTTGTCCCCATCTCCACGGCCACCCTGGCGGCCACGCTCATGGCGGCCACGCGCCGCGGCTGCGTCACCCCGATCTTCATCCCGCCCCGCGTGTAGCCCTGGGGACAGCGGGGACAGCGGGGTGACAGGGGGGTGACAGAGACCCCAGACCCCCGAGTGACCCCCCCCCGGACCTGAACTGACCCCAAAAACGAGACCTGAGCAGCCCCAACTGCCCCCCAAGACCCCAAATCCACCACACCCCCTCCCAGTGCCCCAGAACCCCCTCCCAGTCCCTCCCAATCCCCCAAAATCCTCTCCCAGTCCCTCCCAGCCTCTCCCAATCCCATCCCAATCCCCCCAGTCCCTCCCAGTACCCCCCAATCCCCTCCCAGTCCCCCCAGTCCCTCCCAGTCCCCCCCAGTGCCCCCCAGTGCCCCCAACCCCCTCCCAGTGCCCCAGAACCCCCTCCCAGTGCCCCCCAGTCCCTCCCAGTGCCCCCAACCCCCTCCCAGTGCCCCCCAGTCCCATCCCAATCCCTCCAATCCCCCCCAAACCCCCCCAACCCCCTCCCAGTGCCCCCCAGTCCCCCCCAGTGCCCCCCAGTCCCTCCCAGTCCCTCCCAGTGCCCTCCCAGTAATTCCCAGTCCCTCCCAGTGCCCCCCAGTCCCCTCCCAGTCCCCCCCAGTGCCCCCCAGTCCCCTCCCAGTTCCCCCCAGTCCCCTCCCAGTCCCTCCCAGTCCCTCCCAGTGCCCCCCAGTCCCTCCCAGTCCCCCCCAATCCCCTCCCAGTCCCCCCCAGTCCCACCCCAATCCCCTCCCAACCCCCTCCCAGTCCCTCCCAATCCCCTCCCAGTCCCTCCCAGTCCCTCCCAGTGCCCCCCAATCCCCTCCCAGTGCCCCCCAGTGCCCCCCAGTGCCCCCCAGTCCCTCCCAGCGCACCTCCTCGTGCAGGTACTGGGGGATCTGGGTGGTTTTCCCCGAGCCCGTCTCGCCCTCGATCACCAGCACCTGGTGCTGGGCCACGGCCGCCACCAGCTCGTCGCGGAACGGGAAGATGGGCAGGGCCCGGCGGCCGTCCTGGAGCGACTGCCGGCGGCGCTCGGCCTCGGGGACGGCCTCGGGGACATCCTGGGGACACCGGGGTCACCTCGGTGTCACCTCGGTGTCACCTCGGTGTCACCAAATTCACCCCAGTCCCACCAGTAACCACCCAGCGTCCCCACTGCCGGCGGCGCTCGGCCTCGGGGACATCCTGGAGACACCCCATTGTCACCTCGGCGTCACCTCGGTGTCATTGGTGTCACCAAATTCATCGCAAATCCCCCCCAACCCCTTCCTGTGACCCCAAATCCCCCCCAAAACCCCTCAAACCACCCCAAATTGCCCCAAACCATCCCAAAACCCCTCAAACCACCCCAAATTCCCCCCCAAATCCCCCCCAAAACCCCTCAAACCACCCCAAATCCCCCCAAACCATCCCAAATCTCCCCCAAACCATCCCAAAATCCCCCCCAAACCATCCCAAATCCCCCCAAACCCCTTCCTGTAACCCCAAATCCCAAACCATCCCAAATCCCCCCAAACCCCTTCCTGTAACCCCAAATCCCCCCCAAAACCCCTCAAATCACCCCAAATCCTCCCCAAACCATCCCAAATCCCCCCTAAACCCCTTCCTGTGACCCCAACCCCCCCCAAACCATCCCAAATCCCCCTCAAGCCATCCCAAAATCCCCCCCAAACCATCCCAAATCCCCCCAAACCCCTTTCTGTGACCCCAAATCCCCCCAAAACCACCCCAAATCCCCCTCAAGCCATCCCAACCCCCCCCCAAACCATCCCAAGTCCCCCCTAAACCCCTTCCTGTGACCCCAAACCCCCCCCAAACCATCCCGAAACCTCTCAAACCACCCCGAACCCCCCCCCCCAAAACCCCTCCAACCCCCCCAGACCCCACCTTTTGGGGGTCGGTGCCCTCGAGGCGGGCGGCGCTGACGAACTGCACCATCTCCTCCTCCTCGAGCAGCAGCTCGTAGTCGGGGCCGCGCTGCTGCCGGGCGGCGTCGCGCGCCCCGAAGCGCAGCGCGGCCGCCCCCAGCAGCTGCTCCTCCCAGCGCCGCTGCTCGTCCCGCGGCGCCAGCGGCTCCTCCTGCGCCTCCTCCCGCTCCGGGATCTTCTGCCGGGGGGATTTGGGGTCAGGGATTGGGGTTTGGGGGGGATTCGGGGTGGTTTGGGGGGATTTGGGGTGGTTTGGGGGGGATTTGGGATGGTTTGGGGGGGGTTTGGGGTGGTTTGGGGGGGATTTGGGGTGGTCTGGGGGAGATTTGGGGTGGTCTGGGGGAGATTTGGTGTGGTTTGGGGGGGATTTGGGGTGGTCTGGGGGGTCAGGGATGGGGTTTGGGGGATCAAGGATGGGGTTTGGTGGGGATTCGGGGTGGTTTGGGGGGATTTGGGATGGTTTGGGGGGGATTCAGGGTGGTCTGGGGGAGATTTGGGGTGGTTTGGAGGAGATTTGGGGTGGTCTGGGGGTCAGGGATGGGGTTTGGGGGATCAAGGATGGGGTTTGGTGGGGATTCGGGGTGGTTTGGGGGGATTTGGGATGGTTTGGGGGGGATTCAGGGTGGTCTGGGGGAGATTTGGGGTGGTTTGGAGGAGATTTGGGGTGGTCTGGGGGGTCAGGGATGGGGTTTGGGGGATCAAGGATGGGGTTTGGTGGGGATTCGGGGTGGTTTGGGGGGATTTGGGATGGTTTGGGGGGGATTTGGGATGGTTTGGAGGGGATTTGGGGTGGTCTGGGGGGGTCAGGGATGGGGTTTGGGGGATCAGGGATGAGGTTTGGGGAGATTTGGGATGGTTTGAGGGGGATTTGGGATGGTTTGGGGGGGATTTGGAGTGGTTTGGGACTTCCTGGCTGCCCATTTCAGGGTTTCTCAGGTGCCAATTTCGGGGTTTCTCAGGTACTGATTTAGGGGTTTCTCGAGCACCAATTTCGGGGTTTCCCAGGCGCCAATTTTGGGGTTTTCCCCGCTCCCCTCACCTTGTCCCGCGTCTCCTCGGGGATGTGGTAGCGGCTGCCCCTCCCCAGGTGCCAATTTTGGGACTTTCCAGGTGCCAATTTCAGGGTTTCTCAGGTGCCAGATTTGGGGTTTCTCAGGTACCAATTTTGGGGTTTCTCAGGTACCAATTTTGGGGTCTCCCAGGTACAAATTTCAGGGTTTCTCAGGTGCCAAATTTGGGGTTTCTCAGGTACCAAATTTGGGGTTTCTCAGGTGCCAATTTTGAGGTTTCACGAGTACCAATTTTGGGATTTCTCGGGTATCGATTTCGGGGTTTCTCAGGTACCAAATTCGGGGTTTCTCAGGTATCAATTTTTGGGTTTCTCAAGCACCAATTTTGGGACTTCCCAGGAACCAATTTCAGGGTTTTTCAGGTATCAATTTCGGGGTTTCCCAGGTGCCAATTTCGAGGTTTCACGAGTACCAATTTTGGGATTTCTCAGGTACCGATTTCGGGGTTTCCCAGGTGCCAATTTCGAGGTTTCACGAGTATCAATTTTGGGATTTCTCAGGTACCGATTTCGGGGTTTCCCAGGCGCCAATTTTGGGGTTTTCCCGCTCCCCTCACCTTGTCCCGCGTCTCCTCGGGGATGTGGTAGCGGCTGCTCCTCTCCAGCTGCTCCTGGGCCCCGGCCCGTTTGTAGTCGCGGGCCAGGTCCCGCAGGCGCCGCTTGTAGCGCAGCTCGCGGCGCTCGGGCGCCGTCAGCGCCTCCTCCCCGAAGAGCAGCTCCTCGTCCTGGATCTCCTGCTCCAGCTCCTCCAGCTTCTCCCGCTCCCGCTTGGCCAGGTACTCGCGGCGGGAGCGCTTGCGCAGCTCGGGGATCTGGGGGGGAAATGGGAGAAAACGGGGAGAAAACGGGAGAAAACGGGGAGAAAGGGTGAAGAAGGTGATAAAATGGAACAAAATGGGAGAAAATGGGGAGAAAATTGAATAAAATGGGAGAAAACGGGGAGAAAATGGGAGAAAACGGGGAGAAAGGGTGAAGAAGGTGATAAAACGGTGAGAAAATGGGAGAAAACGGGGAGAAAATGGGAGAAAACGGGGAGAAAGGGTGAAGAAGGTGATAAAATGGAACAAAATGGGAGAAAATGGGGAGAAAATTGAATAAAATGGGAGAAAACGGGGAGAAAATGGGAGAAAACGGGGAGAAAGGGTGAAGAAGGTGATAAAACGGTGAGAAAATGGGAGAAAATGGGGAGAAAATGGAATAAAATGGGGAGAAAATGGGGAGAAAATGGGAGAAAACGGGGAGAAAGGGTGAAGAAGGTGATAAAACGGTGAGAAAATGGAATAAAGTGGGAGAAAATGGGGAGAAAATGGGAGAAAACAGGGAGAAAGGGTGAAGGAGGTGATAAAACGGTGAGAAAATGGAATAAAGTGGGAGAAAATGGGAGAAAATGGGAGAAAACGGGAGAAAATGGAGAGAAAATGGAATAAAACAGGAGAAAATGGGGAGAAAATTGAATAAAATGGGAGAAAAATGGTGAAAAAATGGGAGAAAACGGGGAGAAAATGGGAGAAAACGGGGAGAAAATGGGAGAAAACGGGGAGAAAGGGTGAAAAAGGTGATAAAATGGAATAAAGTGGGAGAAAATGGGGAGAAAATGGAAAACAATGGGAGAAAATGGAGAGAAAATGGGAGAAAACGGGGAGAAAATGGGAGAAAACGGGGAGAAAGGGTGAAAAAGGTGCTAAAATGGTGAGAAAATGGAATAAAATGGGAGAAAATGGGGAGAAAATGGGGTGAAATGGGGATGGAATGGGGTGAAATGGGCTGGAATGGGATAAAACAGGAATAAAACAGGAATAAAATGGGGTGAAATGGGGTGAAATTGGGTGAAATGGGGTGGAATGGGATAAAACAGGGATAAAATGGGCTGGAATGGGGTGAAATTGGGTGAAATGGGGTGGAATGGGATAAAACAGGGATAAAATGGGGATAAAATGGGGTGAAATGGGGTGAAATTGGGTGAAATGGGTTGGAATGGGATAAAACAGGGATAAAATGGGGTGAAATGGGGTGAAACGGGGTGAAATGGGATAAAACAGGAATAAAACGGGGTGAAATGGGGCGAAATGGGTTGGAATGGGATAAAACAGGGATGAAACGGGGTAAAACAGGGTGAAATAGGATGAAATGGGGTGAAACGGGGTGAAATGGGATAAAACAGGAATAAAACGGGGTGAAACGGGGTGAAATGGGATAAAACAGGGATAAAATGGGGTGAAATGGGGTGAAATTGGGTGAAATGGGGTGGAATGAGATAAAACAGGGATAAAATGGGGATAAAATGGGGTGAAATGGGGTGAAATTGGGTGAAATGGGGTGGAATGGGATAAAACAGGGATAAAATGGGGTGAAATGGGGTGAAATGGGTTGGAATAGGATAAAACAGGGGTGAAACGGGGTAAAATAGGGTGAAATAGGATGAAATGGGGTGAAACGGGGTGAAATGGGATAAAACAGGAATAAAACGGGGTGAAACGGGGTGAAATTGGGTGAAATTGGGTGAAATGGGTTGGAATGGGATAAAACAGGGATAAAATGGGGATAAAATGGGCTGGAATGGGGATGAAATAGGGTGAAACGGGGTGAAATGGGATAAAACAGGAATAAAACGGGGTGAAATGGGGCGAAATGGGTTGGAATAGGATAAAACAGGGGTGAAACGGGGTAAAATAGGGTGAAATAGGATGAAATGGGGTGAAACGGGGTGAAATGGGATAAAACAGGAATAAAACGGGGTGAAACGGGGTGAAATGGGATAAAACAGGGATAAAATGGGGTGAAATGGGGTGAAATTGGGTGAAATTGGGTGAAATGGGTTGGAATGGGATAAAACAGGGATAAAATGGGGATAAAATGGGCTGGAATGGGGATGAAATAGGGTGAAACGGGGTGAAATGGGATAAAACAGGAATAAAACGGGGTGAAATGGGGCGAAATGGGTTGGAATAGGATAAAACAGGGGTGAAACGGGGTAAAATAGGGTGAAATAGGATGAAATGGGGTGAAACGGGGTGAAATGGGATAAAACAGGGATAAAACGGGGTGAAATGGGCTGGAATGGGGTGAAACGGGGTGAAATGGGGTGAAACGGGGTGAAATGGGGATGAAACGGGGTGAAATGGGGTGAAATGGGCAGGAATGGGCTGGAATGGGGTGAAATGGGGTGAAACGGGGTGAAAGGGTTGAAATGGGATAAAACAGGGATAAAATGGGGTGAAACGGGATAAAACGGGGTGAAATGGGGTGAAATGGGGTGAAATGGGTTGAAACGGGGTGAAACGTGGTGAAATGGGATAAAACAGGAATAAAACGGGGTGAAACGGGATAAAATGGGGTGAAATGGGCTGGAATGGGATAAAACAGTAATAAAACGGGGTGAAATGGGCTGGAATGGGATAAAACAGGGATAAAACAGGGATGAAATGGGGTAAAATAGGGTGAAACGGGATGAAATGGGGTGAAAGGGGGTGAAACGGGGTGAAATGGAATAAAACAGGAATAAAACGGGGTGAAATGGGGTGGAACGGGGTGAAACGGGGTGAAAGCGCTGGGAGGGGCTGGGAGGCGCGGGTGCTCGCAGCGGGAGCTCGCGGATCCGGGGAGAACGGGAAAGCAAGGGGAAGGAAAAGGGGGCTGGGGGCTGGGGGCTCCCTCACCATGGCTTTCTGGTCCTCCTCGGCCACTTTGAGGCGCTTCTGGGCTTCTTCGTAGGCCTGGGCAAGGAAAAGGGGGTGAGGAGCCAAACCCCCCCAGAATCCCCCCCGGGACCCCTAAACCCCCCTCAGCACCCCTAGGACCACCCAAATCCCCCCAAAATCCCCCTCAAACCCCTCAAACACCCCCCAGGACCCCTCAATCCTCCCCAACCTCCCCAGGACCCCTCAAACCCCTCCAGGACCCCTCAAACCCCTCCAGGACCCCCCAAACCCCACCCAGAAGCCCCCAAACCCCACCCAGGACCCCCCAAACCCCCCCAGGAGCCCCCAAACCCCACCCAGGACCCCCCAACCCCCCCCCAGGAGCCCACCTTGCTGTCCCCCCGGCCCCCCCAACCCCTCCAGGACCCCTCAACCCCCCTCAAACCCCCCCAGGGCCCACCTAGAACCCCCCAAATCCCCCCAGAATCCCCCAACCCCACCCAGGACCCCTCAAACCCCTCCAGGAGCCCCCAAACCCAACCCAGGACCCCTCAAACCCCCCTCAAACCCCTCCAGAACCCCCCAAACCCCACCCAGGACCCCCCAAACCCCCCCCCAGGACCCTTCAAACCCCTCCAGAACCCCCCAAACCCCCCCCAGGACCCCCCAAACCCCACCCAGGACCCCCCAAACCCCCCCCAGGAGCCCACCTTGCTGTCCCCCCGGGCCCCCCGGTCCCGCTCCCGGTCACGCCGCCGCAGGCGCTCGGCGAAGGCGTCGCGCTCGCGCAGGTCCCGCAGCCGCTCCCGCTCCGACGCCTCCCACTCCTCCTCCGGCTCCTCGGGGGGCTCGGGGGCGCTTGGGGAGGGGCACAAACGGCTTGGGGGACCCCAAAAACCCCCCGAGCTCCGGGCTCCAGCCCGGGACCCCGAAAAATGCACCCAGGGCAGCAAAAAAAGGTCAGAATCCCACCCAGGAGCCCCAAAATCCCACCTGGGAGCCCCAAAATCCCACCCGGGACCCCAAAATCCCACCTGGGACCCCAAATCCCACCTGGGACCCCCAAAATTCCACCTGGGAGACCCAAAATCCCATCCAGGACCCCAAATCCCACCTGGGACCCCAAATCCCACCTGGGACCCCCAAAATTCCACCCAGGAGCCCCAAAATCCCATCCAGGACCCCAAATCCCACCTGGGATGTCCAAAAACCAACTCAGGACCCCCAAAGTCCCACCCAGGACCCCAAAATCCCACCTGGAACCCCTAAATCCCACCCAAGACCCCCAAATCCCACCTGGGATGCCCAAAAACCATCTCAGGACCCCCAAATCCTACCTGGGAACCCCAAAATCCCACCCGGGACCCCCCAAAACCAACTCGAGGCGCCCAAAATCCCACTCAGGATCCCCCAAATCCCCCCCGGGACCCCCAAAATCCCCCCGCGGCCACAAGAAAAAAGGCCAAACCTGTGGGATTGGAGGGATTTTTTTGGGGGGTTCTGAGAGGGGAAATCCCAAAATTCCAGCCCCCCCCAAAGGATCAGGGGGACCCCGAGGGGGGAAGGAGAGACCCCAAAAACCGGGGTCACCCCCAAATCCAGGGGGTCCCTGACCCCTGGTGGTGACCCCAAAACCCAGGGGTCGCTCGTGGTGCCCCCCAAGGGCAGCAGTGACCCCCGAGACCCCCCCAAAATTCGGGGAGGCCCTCCCCCCCCCCCCCCCCCCCCAAAATCTGCCCCCTCTACTCACGGCGGGGGCGACGGCGACGCCGCGGGGGCCTCGGGGGGGGACTCGGAGCGGCGCCGGCGCCTCAGGTGTCGCCGCCGGGGGCGTGGCTCGTCCTGGGCGTGGCCCCCCTGGGCGGGGCCCGGCCCCTCCTCCTCGTCGCTCTCCACCAATCGGTAGCCGCGGTTCTGGCGCTGCAGCTCCAGCGCCGCCCGCTCGGCCGCGCGCCCCGGCGGCTCCCGGGGGGCTTCGCGCGGCACCTGGGGAGGGGCGGGGTCAGGACGCGCCCGGGGGCCACGCCCACTGGGGATGGGCGCGCCTGAGCGCGGGCAGAATGGCCACGCCCACTTGGATGCACCCGCTGGGCCACACCAAAAATGGCCACACCCAGAATGGCCATGCCCAATTAACCACACCTAGAATGGCCACACCCACTTAAACGCACCCCAAAAGGCCACACCCACTGAACCACACCCTAAGTGGTCACACCCACTTTACACACCCAAAATGGCCACACCCACTTAGTCACAGCCCAAATGGCCACACCCACCCAACCACACCCCAAGAGGCCACACCCACTTAAGCACACCCCAAAAATGGTCACACCCTCTGAACCACATCAAACATGACCACACCCTAAATGGCCACACCCCAAAAGGCCACACCCACCGAGCCACACCCTAAATGGTCACACCTGCTCAACCACACCCAGTATAGCCACACCCACTTGGCCACACCTATACGTGCCCACGCCCATTGCAAGCCAGCGCCCAGCCTGATTGGCCGCTCTGCGTGGGAGCCACGCCTGCTTATGGTGACGTCATACCCTAAGTCGGTTAAGCCACGCCCCCTCCTTGCCACACCTTATCTTCAAGCCCCGCCTCCTTCCCTAGTAGCCACGCCCTCAGCCCTAAACACGGGGCGCTCAGACCACGCCCACACCCTTCAGGCCACGCCTCCATCTCCATACAGCCCCACCCTCCCCTCACACAAGCCCCGCCCCCTTCCCCGCTCCCTCACGAATCCCCGCCCACCTTGTCCCACAGCTGGCGCGCGAACTCGCGCACGCGCGGCTCCTCCACGCGCAGGGCCTCGGTCTCCCGCAGCCGCTCCAGCAGCTCCTCCAGGCTCCGGCTGCGCCGCGCCAGCGCCACCAGGAAGGCGGGGACGTGGCGGGCGCTGAGGCCCAGCAGCTCCTGCAGCTGCCCGGACACCCAGCGCTCCAGGGCCGCCATGGCCGCCATGGCCGCTTCTGCTTCTTCCTCCTCCTTCCTCCCTCCCTCACGGAGCCGCCCAATCAGCGCCCAGCGCGGGAAAGCTTCGTCCAATCAGCGTCCGGGTAGCGCGCCGCGGGCGGGCTGGGCCAATCAGAGCGAGGCCGCGCCCGCTAGCCGCGTTACCGTAATGACGCGAGCGCGCTGGCGGTTTACCGTAACGCCACAGTGAGAAGCGCAATCCAAATGAGGGATTTGGGATACCGGGGCCAAAGTTCCCGGGTTTATCCCCAAAATTCCCATTTTTATCCCCAAAATTCCCATTTTTATTCCCCGAAATCCATCAATCCCATCGCTCCCCCGCGAATTTCCCAAACCCGTGTTTTTCCCCTCAGAAATCGCCTCTCCCCCTCCGAAATCCCCAAAAGTCCACAAATTTTTCTCCCCAAAAATGCGGGATTTTCCCACCGAGTCCCCCAAAATCCCAAATTTCTCCTTTTCCCTCAGGGATCCCCCGCTCCCTTCTCAAAACTTCGCTTTTTTTTGGTTTTTTTTTTTACGCTGAAAAAGTTTTTACTACAAAAAAACCTTCCCGAAAAACACCATTTGTACAAAAACCGACGTTTCCCCCCCACCAAAATCCGGGGTTTTTGGGAACGAGGCGCCAGGACCCCAAATCTGGGGGGGGGTTGGGGTTTTGGGATCCCCAGTTTGGGGATTTTGGGGTTTTTGGGGCCGGCCAAAAAGCGCTTGACGTCGGGGTGCCCCAGTAACCCCAAATTTGGTGATTTTTGGACCCCAAATTCCAGGATTTCGGGCATTTTGGGATCCTGAACTCCCGGATTTTGGGATCCTGAACTCCAGGATTTGGGGCGTTTTGGGCGTTTTGAGGTTTTTGGGGTCAGCCGTTGAGTTTCTGCCTCTTCCAGAAGCGTTTGATGTCGGGGTGACCCAGTAACCCCAAATTTGGACCCCAAATTCCAGGATTTTGGGGGATTTTGGGATCCTGAACTCCCAGATTTTGGGATCCTGAACTCCAGGATTTTGGGGTTTTTGGGGTTTTTGGGGTCAGCCGTTGAGTTTCTGCCTCTTCCAGAAGCATTTGACATCGGGGTGCCCCAGTAACCCCAAATTCTGGGATTTTTGGACCCCAAATTCCAGGATTTCGAGCATTTTGGGATCCTGAACTCCAGGATTTCGGGATCCTGAACTCCTGGATTTTGGGATCCTGAACTCCAGGATTTTGGGGTTTTTGGGGTTTTTGGGGTCAGCCGTTGAGTTTCTGCCTCTTCCAGAAGCATTTGACATCGGGGTGCCCCAGTAACCCCAAATTCTGGGATTTTTGGACCCCAAATTCCAGGATTTCGAGCATTTTGGGATCCTGAACTCCAGGATTTCGGGTGTTTTGGGGTTTTTGGGGTCAGCCGTTGTGTTTCTGCCTCTTCCAGAAGCGTTTGACGTCGGGGTGGCCCGCGGGGGTGACGACCATCAGGCGCCGCGCGGGGTTCTCGAACACCAGCACGCCCAGGGCGCGGGCGTGGTCCCGCAGCACCTCGAAATCCACCTGGGACAGGAACTGGTTGTACAGCACACCTGGGGGGAGGGGACAGCGTTGGGGACGCCGCCAGGGTGGCACCTCCCCCCCCGCCCGTGGTGTCCCCTCCCTGCTCGGGGACATCGCCAGGATTGGCATTTCCCTTTGGGGACATGGCCTGTGGTGTCACCTTCCCCTTGGGGACATCCCCAGGGTGCCACCTCCCCCACTGTGGTGTCACCTTCCCCCTTGGGGACATCCCCTGGGTGTCACCTCCCTCCTCTGGGTGTCACCTTCCCCCTTGGGGACATCCCCAGGGTGTCACCTCCCTCCTCTGGGTGTCACCTTCCCCCTTGGGGACATCCCCTGGGTGTCACCTCCCCCACTGTGGTGTCACCTTCCCCCTTGGGGACATCCCCAGGGTGTCACCTCCCTCCTCTGGGTGTCACCTTCCCCCTTGGGGACATCCCCAGGGTGTCACCTCCCTCCTCTGCGTGTCACCTTCCCCCTTGGGGACATCCCCAGGGTGTCACCTCCCTCCTCTGGGTGTCACCTTCCCCCTTGGGGACATCCCCAGGGTGTCACCTCCCTCCTCTGCGTGTCACCTTCCCCCTTGGGGACATCCCCAGGGTGTCACCTCCCTCCTCTGGGTGTCACCTTCCCCCTTGGGGACATCCCCAGGGTGTCACCTCCCTCCTCTGCGTGTCACCTTCCCCCTTGGGGACATCCCCAGGGTGTCACCTCCCTCCTCTGGGTGTCACCTTCCCCCTTGGGGACATCCCCAGGGTGTCACCTCCCTCCTCTGGGTGTCACCTTCCCCCTTGGGGACATCCCCAGGGTGTCACCTCCCTCCTCTGCGTGTCACCTTCCCCCTTGGGGACATCCCCAGGGTGTCACCTCCCTCCTCTGGGTGTCACCTTCCCCCTTGGGGACATCCCCAGGGTGTCACCTCCCTCCTCTGGGTGTCACCTTCCCCCTTGGGGACATCCCCAGGGTGTCACCTCCCTCCTCTGGGTGTCACCTTCCCCCTTGGGGACATCCCCAGGGTGTCACCTCCCCCACTGTGGTGTCACCTTCCCCCTTGGGGACATCCCCTGGGTGTCACCTCCCCCCTCTGGGTGTCACCTTCCCCCTTGGGGACATCCCCAGGGTGTCACCTCCCTCCTCTGGGTGTCACCTTCCCCCTTGGGGACATTTTCAGAATCCTCTGGGGACACCCTGGTGGCACCTCGGGGACACCTTGGGGACACCCTGGTGACACCCTGGTGACACCTTGGAGACACCCTGGTGGCACCTCGGGGACACTTTGGGGACACTTTGGGGACACTTTGGGGACACTTTGGGGATACTTTGGGGACACCCTGGTGGCACCTCGGGGACACTTGGGGACACTGACCGTCCGAGAAGCGCAGCCGGTCCCGCTCGAGCTCCCAGAGCCGGATCTGGTCCGTGACGGTCGGGGGCAGCACCGGGCTCTGGGGACAGGGACAGGGACACAGGGACACAGGGACACAGGGACAGGGACACAGGGACAGGGGACAGGGACACAGGGACACAGGGACACAGGGACAGGGACACAGGGACAGGGGACACAGGGACACAGGGACACAGGGACACAGGGACAGGGACACAGGGACAGAGGGACACAGGGACACAGGGACAGGGACACAGGGACAGGGACACAGGGACAGAGGGACACAGGGACAGGGACACAGGGACACAGGGACACAGGGACACAGGGACAGGGACACAGGGACACAGGGACACAGGGACACAGGGACACAGGGACACAGGGACAGGGGACACAGGGACACAGGGACACAGGGACAGAGGGACACAGGGACACAGGGACACAGGGACAGGGGACACAGGGACACAGGGACACAGGGACACAGGGACAGAGGGACACGGGACAGGGACACAGGGACACAGGGACAGAGGGACACGGGACAGGGACACAGGGACACAGGGACAGAGGGACACGGGACACAGGGACAGGGGACACAGGGACACAGGGACACAGGGACACAGGGACAGAGGGACACGGGACAGGGACACAGGGACACAGGGACAGAGGGACACGGGACACAGGGACACAGGGACACAGGGACACAGGGACAGAGGGACACAGGGACAGGGACACAGGGACAGGGACACAGGGACACAGACACAGGGACACAGGGACACAGGGACAGGGACACAGGGACAGGGACACAGGGACACAGGGACACAGACACAGGGACACAGGGACACAGGGACAGGGACACAGGGACAGGGACACAGGGACACAGACACAGGGACACAGGGACAGAGGGACAGGGACACAGGGACACAGGGACACAGGGACACGGGACAGGGACACAGGGACAGGGACACAGGGACACGGGGACACAGGGACACAGGGACAGGGGACAGGGACACAGGGACACAGGGACACAGGGACACAGGGACACAGGGACAGAGGGACACGGGACAGGGACACAGGGACACAGGGACAGAGGGACACAGGGACAGGGGACACAGGGACAGGGACAGGGACACAGGGACACAGGGACAGGGGACAGGGACACAGGGACACAGGGACAGGGACACAGGGACAGGGGACACAGGGACACAGGGACAGAGGGACAAGGACACAGGGACAGGGACACAGGGACAGGGACACAGGGACACAGGGACACAGGGACACAGGGACAGAGGGACAAGGACACAGGGACAGGGACACAGACACAGGGACACAGGGACAGGGACACAGGGACACAGGGACAGGGGGACACAGGGACACAGGGACACAGACACAGGGACACAGGGACACAGGGACACAGGGACACAGGGACAGGGGGACACAGGGACACAGGGACACAGGGACACAGGGACAGGGACACAGGGACACAGGGACAGGGACACAGGGACACAGGGACAGGGAGGACAACGGGTGATCGAAGGAACGAGACCCCCCCCAAAGGATTTTGGACCTCCCAGAGGATTTGGGAACCCCCAAAATGGATGTGGGATCCCCAAAGGATTTGGGACACCCTCAAAAAAGGATTTGGGATCCCCCGTGTGGATTTAGGACCCCACCCCCAAAAATGGATTTGGAACCCCCCCCGAAGGACTTGGGATCCCCAAAATGGATTTAGGACCCTCCCAGAGGATTTGGGACCACCCCCAGCCCCATAAAGGATTTGGGATCCCCAAAGGATTTGGGATCCCCACCATAAAGGATTTGGGATCCCCAAAACGGATTTGGGATCCCCAAAGGATTTGGGATCCCCACCATAAAGGATTGGGGATCCCCAAAGGATTTGGGATCCCCCCCAAAACAGATTTGGGATCCCCAAAGGATTTGGGATCCCCCCCATAAAGGATTTGGCATCCCCTCAAAGGATTTGGGATCCCCAAAGGATTTGGGATCCCCCCCCATAAAGGATTTGGGATCCCCATAAAGGATTTGGGATCCCCAAAGGACTTGGGATCCCCCCCATAAAGGATTTGGGATCCCCAAAATGGATTTGGGATCCCCAAAGGATTTGGGATCCCCCCCATAAAGGATTTGGGATCCCCCCCATAAAGGATTTGGGATCCCCAAAGGATTTGGGATCTCCTCAAAGGATTTGGGATCCCCCCCATAAAGGATTTGGGATCCCCAAAGGATTTGGGATCCCCCCCATAAAGGATTTGGGATCCCCCCCATAAAGGATTTGGGATCCCCAAAGGATTTGGGATCCCCCCATAAAGGATTTGGGATCCCCAAAGGATTTGGGATCCCCCCCATAAAGGATTTGGGATCCCCCCCAAAGGATTTGGGACCCCCCAGAATGGACGTGGGAGCCCCAGGCCCAGCCCCTCACCTGTTTGGCCATCACGGGGTGGGCGCGGGTGCGCAGGAAGTGAATGATCTGCGGGGAGGGGCGTCACCGGTGTCACCGGTGTCCCCTGTGTCCCCATGTCCCGGTGTCCCCTGTGTCCCCTGTGTCCCCAATGTCCCCACTGCTGTCCCCAATGTCCCCATTGTCCCCATTGCTGTCCCCAATGTCCCCATTGCTGTCCCCATTGCTGTCCCCAATGTCCCCAATGTCCCCACTGCTGTCCCCAATGTCCCCATTGCTATCCCCAATGTCCCCAATGTCCCCAACGTCCCCACTGTTGTCCCCAATATCCCCATACCCCAATGTCCCCTATGTCCCCATTGCTATCCCCAATGTCCCCAATGTCCCCATTGCTGTCCCCAATGTCCCCACACCCCAATGTCCCCAATGTCCTCGTTGCGGTCCCCAGTGTCCCCAACGTCCCCACTGCTGTCCCCAATGTCCCCATTGCTGTCCCCAGTGTCCCCATACCCCAATGTCCCCAATGTCCCCAACGTCCCCACTGCTGTCCCCAATATCCCCATACCCCAATGTCCCCAATGTCCCCACTGCTGTCCCCAATGTCCCCAGTGTCCCCATGGTCCCCACTGCTGTCCCCAATGTCCTCGTTGCTGTCCCCAATGTCCCCAATGTCCCCATTGCTGTCCCCAATGTCCCCATACCCCAATGTCCCCAATGTCCTCGTTGCTGTCCCCAATGTCCCCAATGTCCCCACTGCTGTTCCCAATGTCCCCAATGTCCCCAATGTCCTCGTTGCTGTCCCCAATATCCCCATACCCCAATGTCCCCAATGTCCCCATTGCTGTCCCCGGTGTCCCCAGCGTCCCCGGTGTCACCTGCTCGGCGGTGATGCCGTTGGCGATGGCCGCCTGCACGCTGTCCCTTGTCACCTGGGCCACCACCAGGTTGGGGAAGCGGTAGAGGAGCTCCGAGAAGAGCGCGATGAGGGCCACCTGCAGCTCCGAGTCTGGGGACAGCGGGCACGTTGGGGACACGGGGACAGCGGGGGGGACATGGGGACAGTGGGGGGACTGGGGACAGCAGGGGGATTGGGGACATTGGGGGGATTGGGGACATTGGGGACATGGGGACAGCAGGGGGATTGGGGACATGGGGACAGCGGGGACATGGGGACAGCAGGGGGATTGGGGACATTGGGGACATGGGGACATTGGGGACATGGGGACAGCAGAGGGGACATGGGGACAGCAGGGGGATTGGGGACATTGGGGACATGGGGACAGCGGGGGGATTGGGGACAGCAGGGGGGATTGGGGACATCAGTGGGGACATTGATGGGATTGGGGACATCGAGACACGGGGAGGACCAAGGGTGACAGTGAGGTGATGGGGGTGACGGGGTGGGGGGTGACACGACTGTCCCCAAGGTGCCCCAAGGAGTCCCCTGTGTCCCCAGGCTGTCACACGGGGTGACAGGGGTGTCCCCAGGTGTCCCCGGGTGTCCCCAGGCTGTCACACAGGGTGACAGGGGTGTCCCCAGGTGTCCCCAGGTGTCCCCAAGGTGTCCCCGGGTGTCCCCAGGCTGTCACACAGGGTGACAGGGGTGTCCCCAGGTGTCCCCAAGGTGTCCCCTGTGTCCCCAGGCTGTCACACAGGGTGACAGGGGTGTCCCCAGGTGTCCCCAGGTGTCCCCAAGGTGTCCCCAGGTGTCCCCAAGCTGTCACACAGGGTGACAGGGGTGTCCCCAGGTGTCCCCAGGTGTCACCTGTGTAGGCGTAGATGCGGTAGTTGGTCTCCACCAGGACGAAGCCGTGCCCATCGGGCTCTGTCCCCAGCGATGTCCCCGCTGTCCCCGAGGCCAGCGCGATGGCCAGCCGGGTCGGGTAGAACCGCCGCGACTTCCGCTGGGGACAGGGGACACCGCGTCCCCAGCTGTCCCCAAGGGGCCAGGAGCTGTCCCCGAGTGTCCCCAAGTGTCCCCAGGTGTCCCCACAGGAGCCAGGAGCTGTCCCCAAGTGTCCCCAGCTGTCCCCAGGTGTCCCCAAGGGGCCAGGAGCTGTCCCCGAGTGTCCCCAAGTGTCCCCAGGTGTCCCCAGGTGTCCCCAAGGGGGCCAGGAGCTGTCCCCGAGTGTCCCCAAGTGTCCCCAGGTGTCCCCAGGTGACACCACAGGAGCCAAGAGCTGTCCCCAGGTGTCCCCAAGTGTCCCCAGGTGTCCCCAAGGGGGCCAGGAGCTGTCCTCGAGTGTCCCCAAGTGTCCCCAGGTGTCCCCACAGGAGCCAGGAGCTGTCCCCGAGTGTCCCTGAGTGTCCCCAGCTGTCCCCAGGTGTCCCCAAGGGGCCAGGAGCTGTCCCCGAGTGTCCCCAAGTGTCCCCAAGTGTCCCCAGGTGTCCCCAAGGGGCCAGGAGCTGTCCCCGAGTGTCCCCAAGTGTCCCCAGGTGTCCCCAGGTGTCCCCAAGGGGGCCAGGAGCTGTCCCCGAGTGTCCCCAAGTGTCCCCAAGTGTCCCCAGCTGTCCCCAAGGGGCCAGGAGCTGTCCCCAAGTGTCCCCAGGTGTCCCCAGGTGTCCCCAGGTGTCCCCACAGGAGCCACGAGCTGTCCCTGAGTGTCCCCAAGTGTCCCCAGGTGTCCCCAAGGGGGCCAGGAGCTGTCCCCGAGTGTCCCCAAGTGTCCCCAGGTGTTTCCAAGTGTCCCCAGGTGTCCCCAGGTGTCCCCAGGGGGGCCAGGAGCTGTCCCCGAGTGTCCCCGAGTGTCCCCAGGTGTCCCCAAGGGGGCCAGGAGCTGTCCCTGAGTGTCCCCAGGTGTCCCCAGGTGTCCCCAGGGGGGCCAGGAGCTGTCCCCGAGTGTCCCCAGTTCAGTCCTGACACCTCCCAGTTCCTCCCAGTGTCCCCCATGTCCCCTCCCAGTCCCTCCCAGTGCTCCCAGTTCACCTTCCTCTGGAACACCAGCCCGAACTCGCGCAGGTGCTGCAGGAACGTCAGCAGGGACTCGCTCATCCCCTCCACCGAGTAATCCTGCCACCAGTTCAGACCAGTTCAGACCAGTTCAGACCAGTTCCCACCAGTTCCCACCAGTTCAGACCAGTTCCCACCAGCTCCCACCAGTTCAGACCAGTTCCCAGCGGTTCAGACCAGTTCCTGCCAGTTCCCACCAGTTCCTGCCAGTTCCCACCAGTTCCCACCAGTAACCTCCCAGTTAGCACCAAAACATTCTCAGCTCTCCAGGAACGTTCCTGGAACGCTCCCAGTTCATCCCAGTTCAGCCCAGTAACCTCCCAATGCCCTCCCAGTGCCCACCCAGTCCCTCCCAGTATCCCCAAATCCCCTCCCAGTCCCCCCCAATCCCCTCCCAGTTCCTCCCAGTGCCCACCAGTTCCCTCCCAGTGCCCCCCAATCCCCTCCCAGTGCCCACCCAGTCCCTCCCAGTATCCCCAAATCCCCTCGCAGTCCCCCCCAATCCCCTCCCAGTCCCTCCCAGTCCCCTCCTGGTCCCTCCCAGTTCCTCCCAGTCCCCCCCAATCCCCTCCCAGTCCCCCCAGTGCCCCCTAATCCCCTCCCAGTGCCCCCCAATCCCCTCCCAGTCCCTCCCAGTCCCCCCTGTTCCCTCCCAGTCCCCCCAATCCCCTCCCAGTCCCTCCCAGTCCCTCCCAGTATCCACAAATCCCCTTCCAGTGCCCCCCAATCCCCTCCCAGTCCCTCCCAGTATCCCCAAATCCCCTCCCAGTTCCTCCCAGTCCCTCCCAGTCCCCCCCAATCTCCTCCCAGTCCCTCCCAGTCTCTCCCAGTATCCCCAAATACCCTCCCAGTTCCTCCCAGTTCCTCCCAGTCCCTCCCAGTCCCCCCAATCCCCTCCCAGTCCCCCCCAATCCCCTCCCAGTCCCCCCAGTCCCCCCCAATCCCCTCCCAGTCCCTCCCAGTCCCTCCCAGTATCCCCCAATCCCCTCCCAGTCCCCCCAATCCCCCCCCAGTCTCTCCCAGTCCCTCCCAGTCCCCCCAGTCCCACCTTGCCCAGGGTGAGAAGCTGAGCTGGAACAGGAAGGACAGAATCTCCACCAGGTCCATCCCCGCGCCTGGGGGGGCACAGCGGGGGGTTCGGGGGGGTCCCAGGTGCTCTGGGGACCCCCCCCTTCAAATTTTGGGATTTTTGGTAGCACCCCCAAAATTATGGGAATTTCCCCGGATCTGGGGGAAAACCTCAAATTTGGGAAAAAAAAAAACCCTCAAGTTTTGGGAAATCCCCCCAGATTTTGGGGACCCCCCCACCCCCAGATTTTGGGAACCCTCAGATTTTGGGAACTCCGCCAGATTTTGGGATTTTCGGGACTCCCCCAAAATTATGGGAATTTCCCGGATCTGGGGGAAAACCTCAAATTTGGGGAATAAAAAAAACCCTCAAGTTTTGGAAAATCCCCCCAGATTTTGGGGACCCCCCCACCCCCAGATTTTGGGAACCCTCAGATTTTGGGAACTCTGCCCAGATTTTGGGATTTTCGGGACTCCCCAAAATTATGGGAACTTCCCCGGATCTGGGGAAAACCTCAAATTTGGGAAAAAAAAAAACCCTCAAGTTTTGGAAAATCCCCCCAGATTTTGGGGACCCTCCAGAATTTGGGGACACCCCCCTCAGATTTTTGGGGACCCCCCCAGATCTTGCCCCCCCCCAAAAAATCCCACCCCAAAACCCCAAACCCAGGTGGGGTCACCCTGAGCCATTTTTCGGGGGCAAATCCCAAGATTTTTTTTTTTTTTGGGGGGGGGAACCCCCAAAATTTCAGGGCTTTTAGGGACCCCTCCCTCCCACCCCCAGCCAAATTTTGGGGGGATTTTGGGGCGCCCTGACCTCGGCCCCCCGCAGGTACTGCAGGATGAAGAACCAGAGCTGGGCGGGGGTGTCGAGCAGCAGGAACTGGAACCCGGCCGAGGTGATGCAGGGGGGGCTCCCCCCCCTCGCTGGGGACCCCAAAAAATCGGGGAGGGGGCGTCAGGGAAACCCCAAAATCCGCAGGTACCCCCCCCCACGAAATCCACCCCCAAAACCCATGGAAATCGGCCCAAAATCCTCCCCAAAATCCACAATTTCCCACCCCAGCCGGGATATCAAAATTGGGGAGGGGCCTCAAATCTTTGGGATCACCCCCAAATTGGGGAGGGTCCCAAAATCTGCCCGAGCTTAACCCCAAATCCCTCCCGAATTTCCCCTATGAATCCCCAAATCCACACGGATCCCTCAACATCCTCCCCAAATCCCCCTCAGAAACCACCCCAAAACCCCTCAGATCCTCCTCAAATCCTCCAAATTCTCCCCAGACCTCTCCCAAAATGCCCCAAATTCCCCAAAAATCCCCCAAAAACTTCTTCATGAGCCCGGCCTGCACCAGCCGAGTCCCAAATTCCCCCCAAAATCCCCCACAGATCCTCCCCAAACCCCTCCAAATTCTCCTTAAAACCCCCTCAGGAACCCCAAAATCCCCAAAATGCCCCAAAATTCCCCAAAATCCCCCAAAATTCCCCAAAATCCCCAAAATCCCCCAAAAATTTCTTCATGACCCCGGCCTGCACCAGCCAATTCCCAAATTCTCCCCAAAAATCCCCCTCAAATCCTCCCCAAACCCCTCCAAATTCTCCTTAAACCCTCTCATGAACCCCAAAATCCCCAAAATGCCCCAAAATGCCCCAAAATCCCCCAAAATTCCCAAAATTCCCTAAAATCCCCCAAACCTCTTCATGAGCCCGGCCTGCACCAGCAGCTGCGCCAAGTCCTGGCTGACGGCCGCGCTCGGGGATCCCACCATGAAGTGCAAAACCACCTAAAAATAAAAGTTCAGCTTCTCTGGAGGCCCAAAATCCCCTAAAACCCCCTAAAATCCCCCCAAAAGCCCAAATCCCACCTCCCAGCGCTCCTCGGCGTATTTGTCCAGCGCGGGCACGTCCCGGGCGTGCCGGCCCGGGCCCAGCGGGGCCGTGTCGTCCGACCAGGCCTTGCCCCTGCCAGGACCCCAAAACCGCGGCCCCCGGGGGGTCAGCACCCCAAAAAACCCCAAAAAACGCCCCCCAAAACCCCCGGACCCGCAAAGTCCCAAAAGCCTCCGAAATCCCCTCAGGAACCCCGATTTTTGATTGTTCCACCCAAATTCCCACACAGGCCTCAATCCTGGGAATTCCCCCAAAATCGGCCTCTCTTCAGAGGTTTGGACCCCAAAAACCCAAAAAAAACCCAAAAAACGCCCCCCAAAACCCCCGGACCCGCAAAGTCCCAAAAGCGTCCCGAAATCCCCTCACGAACCCCGATTTTTGATTGTTCCACCCAAACTCCCACACAGGCCTCAACCCAGCAGGACCCCCCAAAATCGGCCTCTCTTGAGGGGGTTTGTACCCCAAAAACCCCAAAAAACCCCAAAAAGCACCCCCCAAAACCCCCGACCCGCGAAGTCCCAAAAGCCTCCCGAAATCCCCTCACGAACCCCGATTTTTGATTGTTCCACCCAAACTCCCCCACAGGCCTCCACCCCGGCAGAACCCCGAAAATCAGCCCCACGAGGGGGTTTGGACCCCAAAAACCACCCGAAAAAAACCCCAAAACCACCCCATAAACCCAAAAAACACCCCAAAACCCTCAGGCCCACAAATTCTGGGAAATGTCCCCAAACCCCCGCAGGGCCCAGATTTCCTCCCATTTTTTCTTCATTTCTTCCCTAATTTCTCCTCCTCGCTCCCTCCCACTTTTCCCCCCGTTTTTCCCTTATTTTTTTCCATTCCTTCCTCCAAATCCCCCTTCTTCTGCATCTCCCTCATGTTTTTTTCTCTATTTTTTATCATTTCCCTCTATTTTTTCATCATTTTTCCCCCTTTTGCCCCCCAATTCTCCCTATTTTTCTTCTTTTTCTCCCCATTTCCCTCAACCATTTTTTCCCCATTTCCCTCACCCATTTTTTCTCATATTTTCCCCATTTCTCCCCCATTTTTTTCTCATATTTTTCCCATTTCCCCCCCATTTTTCCTCATATTTTCCCTGTTTCTCCCCCATTTTTTTCCTCATATTTTCCCCATTTCCCCCCCATTTTTTTCCTCATATATTCCCCATTTTCCCCCCCATTTTTCCTCGTGTTTTCCCCATTTCTTCCCCATTTTTTCCTCATATTTTCCCCATTTTTCTCCCCATATTTTTCCCGTATTTTCCCCATTTCTTCCCATTTTTTCCTCATATTTTCCCCATTTCTCCCCCATTTTTCATCATATTTTCCCCATTTCCCCCCCATTTTTTTTCTCATATTTTCCCCATTTCCCCCCCATTTTTCTCATATTTCCCCGATTTCTCCCCCATTTTTTCCTCATATTTTCCCCATTTCCCCCCATTTTTTTCCTCATATATTCCCCATTCCCCCCCATTTTTTCTCATATTTCCCCTGATTTCTCCCCCATTTTTTTCTTGTATATTCCCCTTCCCCCCCTTTTTTCCTCATATTTTCCCCATTTCTCCCCCTTTTTTTTCTCATATTTTCCCCATTTCTCCCCCACTTTTTTCTCATATTTCCCCCAATTTCTCCCCCATTTTTCCTCATATTTCCCCCGATTTCTCCCGCATTTTTTCCTCATATTTTCCCCATTTCCCCCCCATTTTTTTCCTCATATTTTCCCCATTTCCCCCCCCATTTTCCTCATATTTCCCCCAATTTCTCCCCCATTTTTTCCTCATATTTTCCCCATTCTCCCCATTTTTTTCTCATATTTTCCCCATTTCTCCCCCATTTTTTTCTCATATTTTCCCCCATTTCCCCCCCATTTTTTCCTCATATTTTCCCCACTCCCCCCCCATTTTTTTCCTCATATATCCCCTTTCCCCCCCATTTTTTCCTCATATTTTCCCCACTCCCCCCCATTTTTTTCCTCATATTTTCCCCTTCCCCCCCCATTTTTTCCTCATATTTTCCCCAATTTCCCCCCATTTTTCCTCGTATTTTCCCCATTTCTCCCCCATTTTTCCTCATATTTTCCCCATTTCCCCCCCATTTTTTCCTCATATTTTCCCCATTTCCCCCCCATTTTTCCTCATATTTTCCCCAGTCCCCCCCATTTTTTCCTCATATTTCCCCCAATTTCTCCCCC
>NW_027100039.1:748412-806197 GCF_031753505.1 Anomalospiza imberbis
GGTGTGCACAGGTGCCCCCCAAGCTGTCCCCAGGTGTGCCCAGGTGCCCCCCCCAGGGTGTCCCCAGGTGCCCCCCAAGGTGTGCCCAGGTTGCCCCCCAAGGTGTCCCCAGATATCCCCAGGTGTGCCCAGGGTGTGCCCAGGTGTGCCCAGGTGTATCCCAGATGTCCCCAGCTGTCCCCAGGGGCCAGCTGTGCCAGCTGTGCCAGCTGTGCCAGGTGTCCCTGCTCACCGTCACGGTCACCGTCACCTCCCAGGGGTTCCTCTCGCGCTCCTCGGCGCGGGCGAACTCGAGGCTGACGCCGCACAGCTCCAGCGTGGAGCTCTCGTCTGCGGGGCACCGCGGGTTTTGGGGGGCTTGGGGGTGGTTTTTGGGGGTTTTTGGGGGTTTCTTGGGATTTTTTTTGGTTTTTTTTTCGTGGTTTTTTAGGGATTTTTTTTTTGGGATTTTTTTGGGGGTTTTTTTGGTGTTTTTTCTGTTGGCTTTCGGGTGTTTTTGGGGTGGTTTTGGACGGTATTGGGTTTTTTGGGTGTTTTTGGGGCGATTTGGGATTTTTGGGGTGGTTTTTGGGGTGGATTTTGGGGTGGTTTTTGGGATTTTTTTGGGGTTTTTTTGGGGATTTTTTTGGGGTTTTTTGGGGTTTTTGGGGATTTTTTGGGGATTTTTTGGGGATTTTTGGTGTTTTTCTGTTGGCTTTCGGGTGTTTTTGGGGTGGTTGTGGGACAGTATTGGGTTTTTGGGGGTGTTTTTGGGGCGATTTCGGATTTTTTGGGGTTTTTGGGGTTTTTTGGGGGTTTTTGTGGTGTTTTGAGGTTTTTTGGGTTTTTTTGGCATTTTTGTGGTGTTTTGGGGTTTTTTGGGGGTTTTTTTGGGTTTTGGGGGGTTTTTGTGGTGTTTTGGGGTATTTTGGGTTTTTTGGGGGGTTTTGGGGGGTTTTTTGTGGTTTTTTGGGTTTTTTTTGGGGGGGGTTTGTGGTGTTTTGAGGTTTTTGGGTTTTTTTGGGGGGGGTTTGTGGTGTTTTGGGATATTTAGGGTTTTTTTGGGGGTTTTTTTTTGTGGTGTTTTGGGGTTTTTGGGGGTTTTTTAGGGGGTTTTTGGGTTTTTTTTGTGGTGTTTTGGGGTTTTTTTGGGGTTTTTTTTTGGGGTTTTTTGGGGTCCCAGGTACCGATCATGCGGTGGAACACCTCCTGCAGGTCCTCGGTGTCCCGCAGGAAGAACACGTGCTGCTCCCCCGCCTTGTGCGACGCCAGCGCGTTCAGGGTCTCGGCGTGCGCGTCCTGCCCCAGCCCGAAGGCGTAAACGTCTGCGGAGGGGGAGAGGGGTCAGGGCAGCCCGAAACACCCCAAAAACAGCACGGAACACCCCAAAACCAGCCCGAAACACCCCAAAAACAGCCCGAAACACCCCAAAAACAGCCGGAACACCCCAAAAACAGCCCGAAGCCGAACACCCCAAAAACAGCCCGAAACACCCCAAAAACAGCCGGAACAACCCAAAAACAGCCTGAAACAGACAAAACAAGCCCAAAACACCCCAAAAACAGCCCCGGAACACCCAAAAACCAGCCTGAAACACCCCAAAACCAGCACGGAACACCCCAAAAACAGCCGGAACACCCCAAAACCAGCACGGAACACCCCAAAAAACAGCCTGAAACACCCCAAAACCAGCACGGAACACCCAAAAACAGCCCGGAACACCCCAAAAACAGCACAGAACACACCAAAAACAGCCTGGAACACCCCAAAACCAGCACGGAACACCCAAAAAACAGCCCAAAACAGACAAAACAAGCCCAAAACACCCCAAAACCAGCCCGAAACAGTGCAAAACTGCCCCAAAAGCACCCCTAAACTGCCCCAAAAACCACCCCAAAAACCACCCCAAAACCGCCCCAACCATGCCAAACACCCCAAACACCCGAAAACCTGCCACAAACACCCCAAAACTGCCACAAAACCTCCCCCAAACCGCCCCAAACACCCCAAAACCGCCCCAAAAACTACCCATAAAACTGCTCCAAAACCGCCCCAAACACCCCAAAACCACCCCAAAACCTCCCCAAACTGCTGCAAAGCACCCCCAAAACCGCCCGAAATACCCCAAAACCTCCCCCAAACCTGCCCCAATCACCCCCTAAAAGCCACCCCAAACACCCCCAAACCCTCCATGCACCCCAAAACCACCCCAAACACCCCAAAACCACCACCAAAACCGCCCCAAACACCCAAAAAACACCCCAAAACCTCCCCAAACTGCTGCAAGCACCCCAAAACCCGCCCCAAATGCCCAAAAACACCCAAAACCACCCCAAAACCACCCCAAACACCCCAAAACCTCCCCAAACTGCTGCAAGCACCCCAAAACCGCCCCAAATGCCCCAAAAACACCCCAAAACACCCCAAAACCACCCCAAAACCGCCCCAAACACCCCAAAACCCTCCCCCAAAACTGCTGCAACCACCCCAAAACCGCCCCCAAATACCCCAAAAACCACCCCAAACACCCCAAAACCTCTCCCAAACCGCTCCATGCACCCCCTACCCCCCCCACAAAAAAAAAAAAAAAAAAACAAAAAAAAAAAAAAAAAAACAAAAAAAAAAACAAAAAAAAAACCCCAAAAACCCAAATCCCCCCCAAACCCCTGAGCCCCGAGCCCCACCCAGGAACTCCTCGCGGGGGTCCCGGGGGTCTCTCCCGATGCTCAGCAGCTCCCGGATCTGGTGCAGGACGGGCACCGGGGACCCCCCCATGTTGGCACGGCCTGGGGGGACACGGGGCAGGTTTTGGGGGGGATCTGGGGGGGATTTGGGGGTTTCCAGGGGATTTTGGGGGTTCCCAGGGGAGATTTTGGAGGTCCCATGGGGGGATTTTGGGGTTCCCATGGAGATTTTGGGGTTCCAAAGGGGATTTGTGGTTCCCATGAGATTTTGGGGGTTCCATGGGGGGATTTGGGGTTCCCATGGGGATTTTGGGGGTTCCCATAGGAATTTGGGGGTTTCCAGGGGATTTTTAGGGGTCCCATGGGGGGATTTTGGGGTTCCCATGGGGATTTTGGGGGTTCCCAAAGGGGGATTTGGGGTTCCCATGGGGATTTTGGGGGTTCCCATAGGGAATTTGGGGGTTTCCAGGGATTTTGGGGGTCCCATGGGGATTTTGGGGGTTCCCAAAGGGGATTTGTGGTTCCCATGGGGATTTTGGGGGGTCCCAGGGGAGATTTTGGGGGTTCCCAGAGGGGATTTGGGGTTCCCATGGGAATTTTGGGGGGTCCCAGGGGAGATTTTGGGGGTTCCCAGAGGGGATTTGTTGTTCCCAGGGAGGTTTTTGGGGTTCCCGGTGTGGCTTTTGTGGTTTCCAGGGGGAATTTTGGGGTTCCCAGGGGGAATTTTGGGGTTCCCAGGGCGGTTTTCTGGGGTTCCCAGGGCGGTTTTTGGGGTTTCCAGGGGAATTTTGGGGTTCCCAGGGCGGTTTCTGGGGTTCCCAGGGCGGTTTTTGGGTTCCCAGGGGGAATTTTGGGGTTCCCTGGGGGAATTTGGGGGTTCCCAGGGCGGTTTCTGGGGTTCCTGGGGGGATTTTTGGGGTGCCCACCGTCGGTCATGATGACGATGACGTGGCGGGTGCTGTTGGTGACCGGGGGGGGCCGCAGCCCCCCGCAGCTGCTCCGCGCGCTCCTGCTGCACCAGCAGCGCGTACACGGCCCGCAGCGCCCCGGCCAGGTTGGTGCCGGGGGCCTGCGAGTGGGCTGGGGGCGAGGGGGGGGTCAGCCGGACCCCAAAAACCCCGCAGAGATCCCACAGAAACCCCAAAAACCCCAAAAAACCCCGCAGAGATCCCACAGAAACCCCAAAAACCCCAAAAACCCACAGAGATCCCACAGAAACCCAAAAAACCCCGCAGAGATCCACAGAAACCCCGAAAACCCCCCAAAAACCCCGCAGAGATCCCACAGAAACCCCAAAAAACCCCGCAGAGATCCCACAGAAACCCCAAAAACCCCAAAAAAAAAAAAACCCCAAAAAAAACCAAAACCCCCGCAGAGATCCCACAGAAACCCCAAAACCCCCCAAAAAACCCTGCAGAGATCCCACAGAAACCCCAAAACCCCCCCAAAAAAAACCCAAAAAACCCCCAAAACTCCGCAGAGATCCCACAGAAACACCAAAAAAACCCAAAAAAAAAACCCAAAAACCCCCAAAACCCCCGCAGAGATCCCACAGAAACACCAAAAAACCCAAAAAAAACACAAAAAAAAAAAACCCAAAACCCCACAGAGATCCCACAGAAACGCCAAAAAAAAACCCAAAAAAAAAACCCGCAGAGATCCCACAGAAACCCAAAAAAAACCCAAAAAATCCCCAAAAACTCCGCAGAGATCCCAGAGAGCAGAGACAAACCCCCAGATCCAAATCTCCCCCAAATCCACCCCAAATCCCAAACAAACCCCAAATCCCCCAAACCCAAACCCCAAACCCCAAATTTTCTGAATCTCCAATCCCCAATCCCAACCCCCAATCCCCAATCCCAAAACCAAACCCCAAATTCCCCAATCCCCCAAACCCCAATCCCAAATCCCCAAACCCCAATCCCCAATCCCGAATCCCAATCCCAATCACCCCAAACCCCAAATCCCAAACCCCAAATCACAAATTCCCCAATCCCAACCCCAAATCCCAACCCAAACCCCAATCCCAAAACCCCAAACCCCAAATTCCCCAATCCCCAAACCCCCAATCCCAAATCCCCAAACCCCAATCCCGAATCCTAATCCCAACCCCAGAATCCCAATTCCAAACCC
The DNA here is from genome assembly GCF_031753505.1 of Anomalospiza imberbis. Classification (NCBI taxonomy): domain Eukaryota; kingdom Metazoa; phylum Chordata; class Aves; order Passeriformes; family Viduidae; genus Anomalospiza; species Anomalospiza imberbis. The sequence continues at coordinate 753,209 of NW_027100039.1, forward strand.
AAACCCCAATCCCAACCCCAATCCCAATCCCAAACCCCAAATTCCCCAATCCCCAAACCCCAATCCCAAATCCCCAAACCCCAATCCCCCAATCCCCAATCCAAATCCCCAAATCCCAAACCCCCAAATTCCCCAATCCCAAACCCCAAAATCCCAATCCCCCATCCCCAATCCAAATCCCCAAATCCCAAACCCCCAAATTCCCCAATCCCAAACCCCAAATCCCAATCCCAATCCAAACCCCAAATCCCAAATCCCAATCCAAATCCCCAAATCCCAAACCCCCAAATTCCCCAATCCCAAACCCCAAACCCCAAACCCCAAATTCCCCAATCCCAACCCCAAACCCCAATCCCAAATCCCCAAACCCCAAATCCCAAACCCCAAACCCCAAACCCCAAATCCCAAATTCCCCAATACCCAATTCCCAATCCCAATCCCAACCCCAAGTCCCAAATCCCAAACCCCAAATCCCAAATTCCCCCAATCCCAAACCCCAATCCCCAACCCCAATCCCGAACCCCAAACCCCAATCCCAAACCCCAACCCCAAATTCCCCAATCCCCAAACCCCAATCCCCAATCCCAAATCCCAAATTCCCCAATCCCAAACCCCAAACCCCAAACCCCAAATTCCCCAACCCCAATCCCAAACCCCAAATCCCCCAATCCAAACCCCAAACCCCAAATTCCCCAACCCCAATCCCAAACCCCAAATCCCCCAATCCAAACCCCAAACCCCAATCCCAAACCCAATCCCAAACCCCAAATTCCCCAACCCCAATCCCAAACCCCAAATACCCCAATCCAAACCCCAAACCCCAATCCCAACCCCAATCCCAAACCCCAAATTCCCCACCCCAATCCCAAACCCCAAATCCCCCAATCCAAACCCCAAACCCCAAATTCCCCAACCCCAATCCCAAACCCCAAATCCCCCAATCCAAACCCCAAACCCCAATCCCAACCCCAATCCCAAACCCCAAATTCCCCAACCCCAATCCCAAACCCCAAATACCCCAATCCAAACCCCAAACCCCAATCCCAACCCCAATCCCAAACCCCAAATTCCCCAATCCCCAAACTCCAATCCCAAATCCCCAAACCCCAATCCCCAATCCCCAATCCAAATCCCCAAATCCCAAACCCCCAAATTCCCCAATCCCAAACCCCAATCCCCAATCCCAAATCCCAAATCCCCCAATCCCAACCCCAAACCCCAATCCCAAACCCCAAACCCCAAATCCCAAATTCCCCAATCCCAAACCCCAATCCCCAACCCCAATCCCAAACCCCAAACCCCAAATTCCCCAATCCCAAACCCCAATCCCCAATGCCAAATCCCAAATTCCCCAATCCCAAATCCCCAAATCCCAAACCCCAATCCCAACCCCAAACCCCAATCCCAAATCCCCAAACCCCAAACCCCAATCCCGAACGCCATCCCACCGTCGAGGCGCAGCCCCCGCAGCCGTTCCCGCACCGCGGCGCCGTCGGTCGCGTTCGGCTCCGTGGGGCTCAGAACCACGCGGGGCTCGGAGCCGAACGTCACCACCCCATAGCGCGGGGCGGCCCCATAGCTGGCGATCTGCGGGGTTTAGGGGATTTGGGGACGTTAAAGGGGATTTAGGGGCGTTAGAGCGGGTTTGGGGGTTTAGGGGTTTAAAGGGGATTTGGGGAGTTAAAGGGGATTTGGGGGTTTAGGGGATTTGGGGACGTTAAAGGGGATTTAGGGGCGTTAGAGCGGGTTTGGGGGTTTAGGAGTTTAAAGGGGTCTTTGGGGGGTTAAAGGGGATTTGAGGGTTTAGGGGATTTGGGGGTTTAGAGGATTTGGGGGGTTAAAGGGGGTTTGGGGACGTTAAAGAGAATTTAGGGGCGTTAAAGGGGATTTGAGGGTTTAGGGGATTTGGGGACGTTAAAGGGGATTTGGTGGGATTAAAGGGGATTTGGGGGTTTAGGGGATTTGGGGGGTTAAAGGGGATTTGGTGGGATTAAAGGGGATTTGGGGGTTTAGGGGATTTGGGGACGTTAAAGGGGATTTAGGGGCATTAGAGCGGGTTTGGGGGTTTAGGGGTTTAAAGGGGATTTGGGGGGTTAAAGGGGATTTGGGGGTTTAGGGGATTTGGGGGGTTAAAGGGGATTTGGGGGTTTAGGGGATTTGGGGGTTTTTGGGGGGGGGGTTAAAGGGGGTTAGGGGTTTAGGAGATTTGGGGGGTTAAAGGGGATTTGGAGGGTTTTAGTGGGTTTGGGGGTTTAGGGGATTTAGGGGCGTTAAAGGGGCATTTCTGAGGTGTTCTGGGGAGTTTTTGGGGTGTTCTGGGGTCTTTTCGGGGTGTTTTTGGGGTTTCCGGGGTGGTTTTGGGGTTTCCGGGGTGTTCTTGGGGTGTTTTTGGGATGTTTTTGGGGTTTCTGGGGTGTTTTGGGGTGTTTTTGGGGTGTTCTGGGGTGTTTTGGGGTGTTTTTTGGGGTTTCTGGGGTGTTTTTGGGGTGTTCTGGGGAGTTTTTGGGATGTTTTTGGGGTTTCCGGGATGTTTTTGGGGTGTTCTGGGGTGTTTTTGGGGTGTTTTTGGGTGTTTTTGGGGTGTTCTGGGGTGTTTTGGGGTGTTTTTGGGGTGTTCTGGGGTGTTTTGGGGTGTTTTTGGGGTTTCCGGGTGTTTTTGGGGTGTTCTGGGGAGTTTTTGGGGTGTTTTTGGGGTTTCCGGGATGTTTTTGGGGTGTTCTGGGGTGTTTTTTGGGGTGTTTTGGGGGTTTTTGGGGTGTTTTTGGGGTGTTTTCGGGGGCGCACCTTCTCCACCAGCTCGCCCAGCGCCGTGCGCGCGTTCTCGTAGTCCTGCGCGTTCACGCTGCGCGACGCGTCCAGCACCAGGAACACGTTCAGGGCCCCGCCCGCCTCCAGCCGGATCCGCCGCTTGGCCGTGGGGTCTGCGACCCCCGGGACCCCCGTCAGACCCCCGGGAGAGCCCCGGGACCCCCATGAGACCCCTGAGACCCCCCAGGACCCCCATCAGAACCCCAGGACCCTGTGAGACCCCCAGGACAGCCCCAGAACCTTCGGGACACCCGTGAGACCCCCCGGGACCACCGGGACAACCCGAGACCCCCCGTCAGACCCCCGGGAGAGCCTCAGGAGACCCCCGGGACCCCCGAGACCCCCGTCAGACCCCCGGGAGAGCCTCAGGAGACCCCCGGGACACCCGAGACCCCCGTCAGACCCCCAGGAGAGCCTCAGGAGACCCCCGGGACCACCGGACACCCGAGACCCCCGGGAGAGCCTCAGGAGACCCCCGGGACCCCCAGGACACCCGAGACCCCCGTCAGACCCCCGGGAGAGCCTCAGGAGACCCCCGGGACCCCCGAGACCCCCATCAGACCCCCGGGAGAGACTCAGGAGACCCCCGGGACACCCGAGACCCTCATCAGACCCCCGGGAGAGCCTCAGGAGACCCCCGGGACCACCGGGACAACCCGAGACCCCCGTCAGACCCCCGGGAGAGACTCAGGAGACCCCCGGGACCCCCAGGACACCCGAGACCCCGTCAGACCGCTGGGAGAGACTCAGGAGACCCCCGGGACCCCCAGGACACCCGAGACCCCCGTCAGACCCCCGGGACCGCCCTGAGATCCCCAAGAAACCCCCAGACCCCTCTGAGACCCTGGGAACCACCAGAACCCCCCCCACCCCCACCCCAATCCCCCCCCCCGAGCCCCCCAGGACTGCCCTGAGACACCCCCCCCCCCCACCCAGGGGACCAGCGGAGCCCCTCGCCATTGGGTCTGGGGGGGGCTGAGACCACCGGGACCCCCCCCGGGACCCCCCCGGGACCCCCACCGTGGGTGCTGTTGGCCTCGGCCGCCTCCACGGTCTGGGTCAGGGACGCCAGGAACGCCTCGGCCGCGTCCTCGGGGGTGTCGAAGGAGTTGGGGTCTGGGGGCGACACGGGGGGGACACCGGGGTCACCTCCGGGACCCCCGCCGGGGACCCCCAAAACCCCCGGGACCTCCCCCCAGGATCCCCAAAAACCCCCCAGGACCATTCAGAACCCCCACCGGGACCCCTCGGGACCCTCCAGGACCCCCCGGGACCCCCCGGGACCCCCCCTCACCTCGGCACCCGGGGCTCGGTACCGCTCCAGGACCCCCGGGACCCCCCCCGGGACCCCCCCCTCACCTCGGCACCGGGGCTCGGTGCCGCTCCACGCCCCCCCCCTCGAGGCAGCGGCGCTCGGCCGAGCCCACGAGCTGCAGCCCCGGGCGGCACCGGAACCGGACCAGCCCCTCCACGGCGAACCGGGCCCGCGACCCTTCCATGGACGCCCCCGGCGGCACGGCCGGGGCGGGGCAGTCACCGGCTGGGGGGGGAATGGGGGGGTCAGAGCCCCGGAAAGCCCAAAAACACCACGAGAACCGCACGGAAACAGCCCAAAATCAAACAGCCCGAAACAACCCAAAGACACCCCGAAACAGCCCCAAAACAGCCCAAAACACCCCAAAAACACCCCAAAACAACCCAAAACACCCCAAAAACCACCCCAAAACAACCCAAAACAACCCAAAAAACCACCCCAAAACAGCTCAAAACAACCCAAAAACTACCCAAAACAACCCAAAAACACCCCAAAAACCACCCCAAAACAACCCAAAAACACCCAAAAACCACCCCAAAACACCCCAAAACAGCCCAAAACACCCCAAAAACACCCCAAAAACACCCCAAAACAACCCAAAGACAACCCAAAAACAACCCAAAACAGCCCAAAACACCCCAAAACACCCCAAAAACACCCCAAAACAACCCAAAAACCACCCCAAAACACCCCAAAAACACCCCAAAACAACCCAAAACACCCCAAAAACCACCCCAAAACAACCCAAAACACCCCAAAAACCACCCCAAAACACCCCAAAACAGCCCAAAACACCCAAAAACACCCCAAAAACACCCCAAAACAACCCAAAGACAACCCAAAAACAACCCAAAACAGCCCAAAACAGCCCAAAACACCCCAAAAACACCCCAAAACAACCCAAAAACCACCCCAAACACCCCAAAACACCCCAAAAAACACCCAAAACAACCCAAAACACCCCAAAAACCACCCCAAAACAACCCAAAACACCCCAAAAACCACCCCAAAACACCCCAAAACAGCCCAAAACACCCCAAAAACACCCCAAAAACACCCCAAAACAACCCAAAGACAACCCAAAAACAACCCAAAACAGCCCAAAACAACCCAAAAACCACCCCAAAACACCCCAAAACAACCCAAAAAACCACCCCAAAACACCCCAAAACACCCCAAAAACCACCCCGAAACACCCCAAAAGAACCCAAAAACCACCCCAAAACAGCCCAAAACCAGCCCAAAACACCCCAAACCACGCAGAACACCTCCAAACAATCCCGAGGACCCCCCCAAGACCCCCAATGACACTCTGAGACCCCCCCCCCCGCCCCCCTAGGACCCCCCCAGACCCCCCCTAGCCCCCCAATGACACTTTGAGACCCCCTAGGACCCCCCTAGCCCCCCCCCCTAGCCCCCCCCCAGGCCCCCAATGACACTTTGAGACCCCCCCCAGCCCCCAATGACACTTTGAGACCCCCTAGCTCCCCCCAGAACCCTCCCCAGCCCCCCAATGACACTCTGAGACCCCCAGGAACCCCCCCTAGCCCCCCCCCCCAGACCCCCCCCAGCCCCCAATGACACTTTGAGACCCCCCCAGGACCCCCCCCAGCCCCCCAATGACACTTTGAGACCCCCTAGCCCCCCCAGACCCCTCCTAGCCCCCCAATGACACTCTGAGACCCCCCCCGCCCCCCTAGGACCCCCCTAGCCCCCCCCCCAGACCCCCCCATGACACTTTGAGACCCCCCCAGGACCCCCCCCAGACCCCCCCTAGCCCCCCAATGACACTTTGAGACCCCCTAGGACCCCCCTAGCCCCCCCCAGACCCCCCCATGACACTTTGAGACCCCCCCCAGGACCCCCCCCAGACCCCCCCCCTAGCCCCCCAATGACACTTTGAGACCCCCCCCCAGGACCCCCCCCAGACCCCCAATGACACTCTGAGACCCCCCCCCGGGACCCCCCCCCCCTTACATCCATCGTCGCAGACGGGGTCGGGGCCCCTCCCAGCGCCCCCGGCCCCGCAGCGCCGCTCGGGGGGGCCGCGCAGGGCGAACCCCCCCGCGCAGCCGTAGCGCAGCACCGAGCCCGGGGGGTGCCGCCCCCCCCGCGGGTAGAACCAGCCGTGCTCGAACTCCAGCGGGCCCGGGCACCACACGGCTGGGGGGGCAGAGAACGGGGGCGGTGGGACCCCCAGACACAGCCGGGACCCCCCCGGGACCCCCAGACCCAGCCGGGACCCCCAAACCCAACCGGGACCCCCCCGGGACCCCCAGACCCAACCGGGACCCCCAAACCCAACCGGGACCCCCCTCGGGACCCCCAGACACAGCCGGGACCCCCCCGGGACCCCAGACACAGCCGGGACCCCCAGACACAGCCGGGACCCCCCCGGGACCCCCAAACCCAACCGGGACCCCCAGACACAGCCGGGACCCCCCCGGGGACCCCCAGACACAGCCGGGACCCCCAGACCCAGCCGGGACCCCCCCGGGACCCCCAAACCCAACCGGGACCCCCAGACACAGCCGGGACCCCCAAACCCAGCCGGGACCCCCCCGAGACCCCCAAACCCAGCCGGGACCCCCCCGAGACCCCCAGACACAGCCGGGACCCCCAGACCCAGCCGGACCCCCCCCGAGACCCCCAAACCCAGCCGGGACCCCCCCGGGACCCCCAGACACAACCGGGACCCCCCCGAGACCCGCAAACCCAACCGGGACCCCCAGACCCAGCCGGGACCTTCAAACCCAACCGGGACCCCCCAGACCCAGCCGGGACCCCCAGACACAGCCGGGACCCGTAAATCCAACCGGGACCCCCAAACCCAACCGGGACCCCCTCGGGATCTCCAAACCCCCCCGGGACCCCCAGACCCAGCCGGGACCCCCCCGGGACCCCCAGACACAACCGGGACCCCCAAACCCAACCGGGACCCCCAGACACAGCCGGGACCCCCCCCGGGACCCCCAAACCCCCTCCGGGACCCCCAAACCCCCCCCTGGGACCCCCAGACCCAGCCGGGACCCCCCCCAAACCCCCCCCCTCCAAACTCCTCAGGACCCCCCCAAACCCCCAAAAAACCCCTCAGGACCCCCCCCAAACCCCCCCAAAACCCCTCAGGACCCCTCAGGACCCCCCCCAAGCCGCCCCCAAACCCCTCAGGCCCCCCCCCCCCCCCAAACCCCTCAGCCCCCCCCCCCGAGCCCCCAGCCCCACCTTGGCAGCGGGGGGGTCCCGCGGCCCCCCCGGGCAGGGGGTCCCAGGCGCCGTCGGGGCCGCAGCGGCGCAGCGCGGTGGGGGAGGGGGCGCTGCCGGGGGGGCAGCGGTAGAGCAGCACCTCCCCCCCCCCCCCGCAGCTCCCCCCAGCCCCCCGAGATCGGGGCCAGCGCGGGGTCACAGCGCGGGGGGGGCTCCGAGGGCGGGGGGGGGCTCCGAGGGGAGGCCTGGGGGGGGAGGGGAGAGTTGGGGGGGGGGGGAAGATGTGGGGGGGGGGAAGGGGGAGGGTCTGGGGGTCCCTGGGGGAAGGGGGAGGGTCTGGGGGTCCCTGGTGTGGGGGGGGGTGGGGTCCCTGGTGTGGGGGGGGTCTGGGGGTCCCTGGGGGGGATTTGGGGTCCCTGGGGTTGGGGGCGCTGGAGGGGTCTGGGGGTCCCTGGGGGGGGGGGGGATTGGGTCGCTGGGGGTCCCTGGGGGGGGATTTGGGGTCCCTGGGGGGGGTTTGGGGTCCCTGGGGATCCGGGGGGGTCTCAGGGGTCCTGGGGGGGGGGGATTTGGGATCCCTGGGCGGGGGTTGCGGTCGCTGGGGGAGTCTGGGGGTCCCTGAGGGGGATTTGGGGTCCTGGGGGGAATTTGGGGTCCCTGAGGATCCCTGGGGGGGTCTCAGGGGTCCCTGGGGGGGATTTGGGGTCCCTGGGGGGGATTTGGGGTCCCTGGGGGGGTCCCAGGGGTCTCTCACTGACCGAGGGCCGGGGGCAGCAGCAGCAGCAGCAGCCCCAGGACAGCTCCGGCCATGGCCGAGCGTCCGAGCGTCCGTCCCTCTGTCCGGCTGTCCCTCTGTCCTTCTGTCCCGAGTGTCCGAGCGTCCGAGCGTCCGTCCCTCTGTCCCTCTGTCCGAGCGTCCGAGCGTCCGTCCCTCTGTCCGGCTGTCCCTCTGTCCTTCTGTCCCGAGTGTCCGAGTGTCCGAGCGTCCGAGTGTCCGTCCCTCTGTCCCTCTGTCCGAGTGTCCGAGCGTCCGAACGTCCAGCCCCCTGTCCCTCTGGCCGGCTGTCCCTCTGTCCGAATGTCCGTCCCTCTGTCCCTCTGTCCCTCTGTCCCTCTGTCCCTCTGTCCGGCCCGGTGTCCAGCGGGGGTTACACCCCCCCTCCCCCCCCCCACCCCCGTCACTTCCCGGACACCGCGGGGGGGGCGGGGGGGGGGGGGGCGGTCAAGGGCCGGGGCCGTGACCGAGGGGACAGCGGGGACCGGAGGGGACAGCGGGGGGGCCACCAACACCCTAAATGTCAAAAAACCGCTTTACCGGCCCCGAAAATGGCTTTAATAGCCCCAAAAATGGCTTTAGTGGCCCCAAAAATGTCCTAAATGTGCCCAAAATGGCTTTAATAGCCCTAAAAATGGCTTTAATAGCCCCAAAATGGCTTTAATAGCCCTAAAAATGGCTTTACCGGCCCCAAAAATGGCTTTAATAGCCCCAAAAATGGCTTTAATAGCCCCAAAAATGTCCTAAATGTGCCCAAAAATGGCTTTAATAGCCCTAAAAATGGCTTTAGTGGCCCCAAAATGGCTTTAATAGCCCCGAAAATGGCTTTAATAGCCCTAAAAATGTCCTAAATGTGCCCAAAATGGCTTTAATAGCCCTAAAAATGGCTTTAATAGCCCCGAAAATGGCTTTAATGGCCCTAAAAATGTCCTAAATGTGCCCAAAATGGCTTTAATAGCCCTAAAAATGGCTTTAAATAGCCCCGAAAATGGCTTTAATAGCCCTAAAAATGTCCTAAATGTGCCCAAAATGGCTTTAATAGCCCTAAAAATGGCTTTAATAGCCCCGAAAATGGCTTTAATAGCCCTAAAAATGTCCTAAATGTGCCCAAAAATGGCGTTAATAGCCCTAAAAATGGCTTTAATATCCCCGAAAATGGCTTTAATAGCCCCGAAAATGGCTTTAGTGGTCCCAAAAATGGCTTTAATAGCCCCGAAAATGGCTTTAATCGCCCTAAAAACGGCTTTAATGGCCCCAAAAATGTCCCAAATGTGGCTAAAAGTGCTTTAAATGCGCCCAAAAATGCTTTAAATGTCCCAAAAAATGGCTTTAATGGCCCCAAAAAATGTCCTAAATGTTCCCAAAACCGCCCCGGGGGACACAAAAAAAATCTCTTTAATCCTCCCAAAAATTCCCGGCTGAAGCCAAAAACGCCGCGGGGGGGGGCACAAAAATCGGTTCAATGTCCCAAAAGCACAAAAACACCTCGGGAGAGCAAAAAAAACCGGGTTAAACGGCAAAAAATGGGTTAAAAACCCCAAAAAATGGGGTAAAAAACAAAAATGGGGGTTAAAGACCCCAAAAAAAATGGGGTAAAAAAACAAAAATTGGGGTTAAAGACCCAAAAATGCACCCGGGGGGGTCGGGGTTTGAGCCATTTGGGGAGATTTTGGGGCGGTTTTGGGGAGATTTGGGGGAGATTTTGGGGAGATTTTGGGGCGGTTTTGGGGATACTTTGGGGAGATTTTGGGGCGGTTTTGGGGAGATTTTGGGGAGATTTTGGGGCGATTTTGGGGAGATTTTGGGGCGATTTTGGGGCGATTTTGGGGCGATTTTGGAGATACTTTGGGGAGATTTTGGGGACATTCTGGGGCGGTTTTGGGGGAGATTTTGAGTGATTTTGGGGCGGTTTCGCGGACTTTTTCGGGAGATTTTGGGGACACTTTGGGGAGATTTTGGGGACATTATGGGGAGATTTTGGGGCGATTTTGGGGATACTTTGGGGACTTTTTGGGGACATTTTGGGGACATTATGGGGCGGTTTTGGGGAGATTTTGGGGCGGTTTCAGGGACTTTTTGGGGAGATTTTGGGGACACTTTGGGGACATTTTGGGGAGATTTTGGGGACATTCTGGGGCGGTTTTGGGGAGATTTTGGGGCGATTTTGGGGCGGTTTTGGGGACATTTTCGGGAGATTTTGGGGGACATTCTGGGGCGGTTTTGGGGAGATTTTGGGGCGGTTTTTGAGGGATTTGGGAAGATTTTGAGGGATTTTGGGACGGTTTTGGGGACATTTTGGGGACATTCTGGGGCGGTTTTGGGGAGATTTTGCGGCGGTTTTTGAGCGATTTTGGGACGGGTTTGGGGAGGATTTAGGGACATTTTGGGAAGATTTTGGGGGCGGTTTCTGTGCAATTTTTGGGCTGTTCTGGCTGATTGTCCTGGGGTGATCCGAGGCCAGATTTTTGGGGCATTTCCCGGCTGTTTGGGGGGGGGGGGGGTCTTTGTCCAGTTTTTGGGGGATCTTGGGGTTGTTTGGGGGCGTTTTCCGGGTGATTTTTTTTTTTTTTGGGGCGATTTTTTGTGTGTTTCCCCCCCCCCCCGTCACCATGGCAACGGCGCTCGCCGTGACGTCACCGCCGAGTCCGGGGGTGTCCCCACGAAGTGCCACCACTGTCCCCGACACCAATGAGTGTCCCCAAGAAGCGCCACCGCCGTCCCATCCCCCTCCCCGATGTCCCCAAATTGAAGCCACCAAGTGCCACCAAGTGCCACCGAGTGCCACCGAGTGCCACCGTCCCCCGTCCCCTCTCCCGGCGCTGTCACGGCGGGAAGGGACCCGCGGGTGTCACCTCGCTGTCCCCAAGACACGAGGACGGGGACGCTGCTGCTGCTTCACCTTTATTGGGGACAGGTGACAGGGACAGCGGGACGGGACACGGGGACAGGGCGGGGACAGGTGGCAGGGACCGGCTGGCACCAGGCGGACGCGGGGACGGTGACACGGCGACGGTGACACGGCGACGGTGACACGGCGACGGTGACACGGCGACATCCGCGGCGCTACAGCGGCTCCCACACTTCCTCCGAGTGTCCCCAACCTGCGGAGGGGACACGGGGGGGGACAGCGCTGGACGCGGTGTCCCCGGGTGTCCCCGGCTGTCCTCGGCCCGCGTGCCCACCTGATCCCTCACCGCGGCTGGCGCTGTCCTCGCTGTCCCTGGACGTGTCGCGGCTCCCGACGTCCCCGAAGGGCGCCACCTTCGGCCACTTCTGACGGGGGGGGTGGCCCTGGGGACGTGTCCCCTCCTCCTGGGGACGTGTCCCCTGTCCCGGGACAGGCAGGAGTGGCCCTTGGGGACCTGTCCCCGCTCCTTGGGGACGTGTCCCCTGTCCCGGGACAGGCAGGAGTGGCCCTTGGGGACCTGTCCCCGCTCCTTGGGGACGTGTCCCCCTGTCCCGGGACAGGCAGGAGTGGCCCTTGGGGACCTGTGCCCGCTCCTTGGGGGACGTGTCCCCTGTCCCGGGACAGGCAGGAGTGGCCCTCGGGGACCTGTCCCTGCTGTCCCCTGTCCCGGGACAGGCAGGAATGGCCCTTGGGGACCTGTCCCCGCTCCTTGGGGACGTGTCCCCTGTCCCGGGACAGGCAGGAGTGGCCCTTGGGGACCTGTCCCCGCTGTCCCCCTCCTCTTGGGGACACGTCCCCGCTCCTTGGGGACGTGTCCCCTGTCCCGGGACAGGCAGGAGTGGCCCTTGAGGACTTGTCCCCGCTGTCCCCTGTCCCGGGACAGGCAGGAGTGGCCCTTGAGGACTTGTCCCCCGCTGTCCCCTGTCCCGGGACAGGCAGGAGTGGCCCTTGGGGACTTGTCCCCCGCTGTCCCCTGTTCCTGGGGCCATGTCCCCGCTGTCCCCTCCTCTTGGGGACGCGCCCCCGCTCCTTGGCGACGTCTCCAAGCTCTCGCCGAGGCTCGGGGACGTCCCCAAGATCTCTGCGGCTCTTGGGGAAGCCCCTGGTGTCGCTGGAGCCACGTCCCCAAGCCCTGGAGCCACGTCCCGAGACCCTGGGACCAGGTCCCCTCGTGTCCCCCGCGCTGTCCCCGCGGGCAGCAGCGGCTGCAGCAGTGACGTCACCGCCTGTCCCCAAGGCTCGGGGGACAGGGAGGGGCGCGGCGGGGCCTGGGGAGGGGTGGGGGGCACACGGCTGGGGACAGCGACAGCGACACCGCGGCCCGGTGCCCACCCCCGCCCCCCCACTCCGTGTGCCCGATGTCCCTCCTTGTCCCCAAGTGCCCCCCTTGTCCCTAAATGTCCCAAATATCCCCAAATATCCCCAAGACTTCCCCATGTCCCCAATGTCCCCAAATCCCCCCCATGTCCCCAAATCCCCCCCACGTCCCCAATGTCCCCAGATCCCCCCCGATGTCCCCAAATCCCCCCTCATATCCCCAATGTCCCCAAATCCCCCCCAATGTCCCCAGATCCTCCCCCATGTCCCCAAATCCCCCCCATGTCCCCGATGTCCCCAAATCCCCCCTCATATCCCCAATGTCCCCAAATCCCCCCCATGTCACCGATGTCCCCAAATCCCCCCTCATATCCCCAATGTCCCCAAATCCCCCTCAATGTCCCCAAATCCCCCCCATGTCCCCGGTGTGTCCCCTCACCCCCCAGCAGCAGCAGCGTCCCCAGGGCCACCGCCAGTGTCCCCATTGTCACCTCCACGGCGCTGCCAGCCCCCCCCCCCCCGCTGTCCCCAACTTATGGGCTCGGGGACAGGGACGTCCCCTGGGTGGGGACCGGGGGTGGCCGTGCCCCGGGGCGGGGACGGGGCTGTCCCCGAGGGGGGGGACAACGGGACACGAGGGTCCCCCAGGGTCCCCAATGTCCCCAGCTGCCCGCGTCCCCGATGTCCCCAACCCCTCCCTGGGGTCCCCAACCCTTCCCTGGTGTCCCCAAGCTCCCCTCAGGTGTCCCCGAGCTCCCCTCAGGTGTCCCCAAAGCCTCCAGGTGTCCCCAAAGCCTCCAGGTGTCCCCACACCTCATCCCCGCGTCCCCCCGCCCCCCGTGGTGGCACCTCGGCGACAATGGCCCATTGTCCGGAGCCACTGCCCTTGACCAGGTGACAAGTCCGGGCCGGGACACAATGTCCCCAAGGAGGCGACAAGTCTGGGCTGTGTCCCCAATGTCCCCAATGTCCCCAATGTCCCCAAGGAGGCGACAAGTCTGGGCTGTGTCCCCAATGTCCCCAATGTCCCCAAGGAGGGGACAAGTCTGGGCTGTGTCCCCAATGTCCCCAATGTCCCCAATGTCCCCAAGGAGGCGACAAGTCTGGGCTGTGTCCCCAATGTCCCCAATGTCCCCAAGGAGGGGACAAGTCTGGGCTGTGTCCCCAATGTCCCCAATGTCCCCAATGTCCCCAGGTGTCCCCAGGGTGGGGACAGGCCCGGACTCGCCGCTGTCACTGCCCAGGGGCGGCCTCAAAAATGGAAAAAAAATTAAAATTTTGGGGGAATTCGGGAGGATTTGGGGAAAATTTGGGGGGGTTTGGGGAATTTTGGGGAATTTTGGGGGGATTTAGAGAATTTGGGGAATTTCGGGGAATTTGGGGGAATTTAGAGGATTTTGGGGGGAATTCTGGGAAATTTGGGGGGACATGGGGTAATTTTGGGGGGAATTTGGGGAAATTTGGGGAAATTTGGGGGGACTTGGGGAAATTTTGGGGGGATTTGGGGAATTTTGGGGGGATTTAGAGGAATTTGGGGGGATTTGGGGGAATTTTGGGGAATTTGGGGGCATTTGAGGGAATTTTGGGGAAATTTTGGGAAACTTGGGGAGTTTTGGGGGAATTTGAGGAGATTTGGGGGAGTTTTGGTGGATTGGGGAAATTTTGGGGGAAATTTTGGGGGAAAATTTTGGGGGAATTTTGGGGGAAAATTTTGGGGGAAAATTTTAGAGGAATTTTGGGGAACTTGGGGCATTTTGGGGTCCCTCAAAGGCTCACGGGATGGTCCCGGAGACTTTCAGGGTGAGTGAATCGGATTTATTGGAATCCCAGGGGGATTTTGGGGGGTTTTTGAGGGGATTTTGGGGGATTTTGGGGGGATTTTGGGGTCACAGGAAGGACTCAGAGACTTTCAGGGTGAGTGAATCGGATTTATTGGAATCCCGGGGGGATTTTGGGGGATTTTGGGGGGATTTTGGGGTCACAGGAAGGACTCAGAGACTTTTGGGGTGAGTGAATCGGATTTATTGGAATCCCGGGGGGATTTTGGGGGATTTTGGGGGGAATTTGGGGGATTTTGGGGGGATTTTGGGGGGTTTTGGTGTCACAGGAAGGACTCAGAGACTTTTGGGGTGAGTGAATCGGATTTATTGGAATCCTGGTGGGATTTTGGGGGATTTTGGGGGGATTTTGGGGGATTTTGTGGTCACAGGAAGGACTCAGAGACTTTTAGGGTGAGTGAATCGGATTTATTGGAATCCCGGGGGGATTTTGGGGGGATTTTGGGGGGGATTTTGGGGTCACAGGAAGGACTCAGAGACTTTTGGGGTGAGTGAATCGGATTTATTGGAATCCCAGGGGGATTTTGGGGGGATTTTGGGGGGATTTTGGGAGATTTTGGGGGATTTTGGGGGGATTTTGGGGCCACAGGAAGGACTCAGAGACTTTTGGGATGAGTGAATCGGATTTATTGGAATCCCGGGGGGATTTTGGGGGGATTTTGGGGTCACAGGAAGGACTCAGAGACTTTTGGGGTGAGTGAATCGGATTTATCGGAATCCCGGGGGAATTTGGGGGTATTTTGGGGGGTTTTGGGGGATTTTGGGGGATTTTGGGGGGTTTTGGTGTCACAGGAAGGACTCAGAGACTTTTGGGGTGAGTGAATCGGATTTATTGGAATCCCGGGGGGATTTTGGGGGATTTTGGGGGGATTTTGGGGGATTTTGTGGTCACAGGAAGGACTCAGAGACTTTTGGGGTGAGTGAATCGGATTTATTGGAATCCCGGGGGGATTTTGGGGGGATTTGGGGGGGATTTTGGGGGATTTTGGGGGATTTTGGGGGGATTTTGGGGCCACAGGAAGGACTCAGAGACTTTTGGGATGAGTGAATCGGATTTATTGGAATCCCAGGGGGATTTTGGGGGATTTTGGGGGGATTTTGGGGGGTTTTTGGGGGATTTTGGGGTCACAGGAAGGACTCAGAGACTTTTGGGGTGAGTGAATCGGATTTATTGGAATCCCGGGGGAATTTTGGGGGTATTTTGGGGGGGTTTTGGGGGATTTTGGGGGATTTTGGTGTCACAGGAAGGACTCAGAGACTTTTGGGGTGAGTGAATCGGATTTATTGGAATCCCGGTGGGATTTTGGGGGGATTTTGGGGGGATTTTGGGGGGGTTTTGGGGGGGATTTTGGGGTCACAGGAAGGACTCAGAAACTTTCAGGGTGAGTGAATCGGATTTATTGGAATCCCGGCGGGATTTTGGGGGGATTTTGGGGGATTTTTGGGGGATTTTGGGGTCACGGGAAGGCCTCGGGGGGCGGCACCGCCAGCGCGGCCGAGCTGATGAGGAAAACCTTGACGTAATGCACGGCCTGGGGGGAGGGTCGGGGGTCAGCACCCCCCCCCCCCGGGACCCCCCAAAATCCGGGAACCCCCCCCAGGACCCCCCAGGTGAGTTCCCCCCCCAGGTGTATAATTTGCCCCCCCAGGTGTAATTTCCCTCCCAGGTGAATTCCCCCCTCCCCCAGGTGTGTCATTTCCCCCCCCCCCCCCAGGTAATTTTTTGCCCCCCCAGGTGTAATTTCCCTCCCAGGTGAATTCCCCCCCCCCCAGGTGTCTTTCCCCCCCTCCCAGGTGAGTCCCCCCCCCGATGAATTTCCCCCCCCAGGTGTGTGTCCCCCTCCCCCAGGTGTGTCATTTCCCCCCCCCCCCAGGTAATTTTTTGCCCCCCCAGGTGTAATTTCCCTCCCAGGTGAATTTCCCCCCCCCCCAGGTGTGTAATTTTCCCCCCCAGGTGATTTTTTTGCTCCCCCCCACCCAGGTCTAAAATTTCCCCCACCCAGGTGAGGCTTCCCACCCCCCAGGTGTGTCCCTGCCCCCCCAAGGTGTGTCCCCCCCCAGGTGTGTCATTCTCCCCCCAGGTGTGTCCCTGCCCCCCCAGGTGTGTCCCCCCTCCCCAGGTGTGTTCCCCACCCCCCAGGTGTGTCCCTGCCCCCCCAAGGTGTGTCCCTGCCCCCCCAGGTGTGTTCCCCCCCCCAGATGGGTCATTCCCCCCCAAGGTGTGTCGTCCCCCCCCCCCAGGTGTGCCGTTGCCCCCCCCCCCAGGTGTGTCGTTCTCCCCCCAGGTGAGGTTTCCCACCCCCCAGGTGTGTCCCTGCCCCCCCCAGGTGTGTCCCTGCCCCCCCCAGGTGTGTCCCTGCCCCCCCAAGGTGTGTCCCCCCCTCCCCAGGTGTGCCGTTGCCCCCCCCCCAGGTGTGTCATTCTCCCCCCAGGTGTGTCCCTGCCCCCCCCAGGTGTCCCCCCTCCCCAGGTGTGTTCCCCCCCCCCCCAGATGTGTCATTCTCCCCCCAGGTGTCCCCCCACCCCAAGGTGTGTCCCCCCCCAAGGTGTGCCCCCCCTCAGGTGTGTCCCCCGCTCTCCAGGTGTGTCCCTGCCCCCCCCCAGGTGCGCCCCCCAGGTGTGTTCCCCCCCCAGGTGTGTCCCGCCCCCCCCAGGTGTGCCCCTCCAGGTGTGTCCCCCCCCCAGGTGTGCCCCCCAGGTGTGCCCCCCCAAGGTGTGTGTCTCCCCCCCAGGTGTGTCCCCCCCCCAGGTGCCCCCCCAGGTGTGTCCCCCCCCCAGGTGCCCCCCCAGGTGTGTCCCCCCCCAGGTGTGCCCCTCCAGGTGTGTCCCCCCCCCAGGTGTGCCCCTCCAGGTGTGTCCCCCCCCCCAGGTGTGCCCCTCCAGGTGTGTCCCCCCCCCCAGGTGTGCCCCTCCAGGTGTGTCCCCCCCCCCAGGTGTGCCCCTCCAGGTGTGTCCCCCCCCCAGGTGCGCCCCCCAGGTGTGCCCCCCCCAGGTGTGTGTCTCCCCCCCAGGTGTGTCCCCCCCCAGGTGTGTCCCCCCCCCAGGTGCCCCCCCAGGTGTGTCCCCCCCCAGGTGCGCCCCCCAGGTGTGCCCCCCCCAAGGTGTGTGTCTCCCCCCCAGGTGTGTCCCCCCCCCCCAGGTGCCCCCCCCAGGTGCGCCGCTGCCCCCGTACCGCGCAGAGCCCGGCCAGCAGCAGGAGGGCGAGCAGGAGGCAGAGGAGGGCGAGGAAGAGCAGGGGGCAGCCGGGGGGAGGCGTCTGGGGGGCGCCTGGGGGCGGGGCCAGGCGCGGGAGGGGCGTGGTCAGAGCGGGGCACGCCCACTGCGCCACACCCATCTCGCTGCCCCGCCCCCTCACCTGCCCCGCCCCCTCGGGGCGCGTCCGCGGTGACGTCATCGCCGACGTCGTCGCCGACGTCGTGGCGGCGGCCGAAGGGGGCGGCCCCGAGCAGCGGCCGCTCCGCCCCCGGGGTGACGTCGTCGGTGACGTCATCGCCGTCGTCATCGTCGGGGTCCGGGGGGCGGTCCAAGGGCAGGAAGGGCGTGATGTCATCGTCGGCCGTGACGTCATCGGCGGCGACGTCATCGGCGAGGTCGCCCCAGGCGGCGTCGAGGTCCCCGGTGACGTCACCCAGCAGGGAGGAAGTGACGTCGTCGGCGGTGATGACGTCATCGCCGGTGAGGGGACACAGGCCGGGCAAGGTGACATCATCGTTGTCCTCGGTGAGGTCATCGAGGAGGCCGTATCCGTGGATGACGTCATCGGTGAGGTCATCCCGGCGGATGACATCATGGAGGAGATTCCCGCCGGGGACGACGTCGTCGACGGCGTCATCGCCAGGAAGGGGAGGGGCGCGGTGGACGGCGACGACGCCGTCGACGCCGTCGATGACGTCACTCCCCGGCGCGACGTCATCGTCCCCGGGGAGTGGGGCTGCGACGTCGCCCCACGTGATGACGTCATCGGGGAAGCCACGTTCCATGACGTCATCGGCGACGTCGCTCTCGGGGGTGATGACGTCATCGGCGAGCTCATGCAGGGTGATGACGTCATCAGTGACATCATCCAGGTCCCGCGAGGAGTCGCTCTCGGCAGTGACGTCATCGGTGGGGTCAGGGCTGATGATGACGTCATCAACGAGGTGACACCCAGGGGCTATGACGTCGTCGGCGACGCCACTCCCGGAGGCGGTGACGTCATCGGTGACGCCAATCCCAGGACGGGAGGCGATGACGTCACCGACGGCGATGACGTCACCAGCGCGACTTCCCTCCGGGACAGAGGAAGTGACGTCATCGCCGTCGGTGGCATCGGCGGTGACATCAGCGGCGACGCCTCTCCCCGGCGCCGAGGAAGCGACGTCACCGGCGGGGGGAGGGGAGGGGCTGCCCCGCCCCTCCATGACGTCACCGCCCTCCCCCGCCGCGATGACGTCATAGGCGATGACGTCATAGGCGATGACGTCATCCTCTGGCTCCTCCTCCTCCGGGGGCGGGGCCAGCACGGTGATGGTGATGCCACCGGCCCGGCAGGCGACAGCGGCGACCCCGAGGGTCCCCGGGGCGGTGACGTCACTGTCCCCGACGTCCCCAACGTCCCCAATGTCCCCTGTGGCAGTGACGTCACTGTCCCCAATGTCCCCAACGTCCCCAACGTCCCCAATGTCCCCTGTGGCAGTGACGTCACTGTCCCCAATGTCCCCAACGTCCCCTGCGGCAGTGACGTCACTGTCCCCAATGTCCCCAACGTCCCCAGCGTCCCCCGGGGCGGTGACGTCACCGTCCCCCCTATCCCCGTGCCCCCTGTCCCCGGTGTCCCTCAGAGCGGTGACACCCGTGTCTCCGCTGTCCCCCGGGGCGGTGACAGCCCTGTCCCCAAGGTCCTGCAGGGCCCAGGCCTGAGTGTCCCCAGGGTCCCTGAGCAGCTGGGCAGGGATGTCCCCGTCCCCAGTGTCCCTGTCCCCAGTGTCCCCGTCCCCAGTGTCCCTCGGGGTGGTGGCATCGCTGTCCCCAGTGTCCCTGTCCCCAGTGTCCCTGTCCCCAATGTCCCTGACCCCGCTGTCCCTGTCCCCAGTGTCCCTCGGGGTGGTGGCATCGCTGTCCCCAGCATCCCTGACCCCATTGTCCCTGTCCCCAATGTCCCCCGGGGTTGTGACACTGCTGTCACCGCCACCCTCGTCCCCCGGGGCTGGCACGTCCCTGTCCCCAGTGTCCCTGTCCCCAGTGTCCCTGTCCCTCAGGACAGCGGCATCCAGCGTGGGGACAGCCCCAACGTCCCCAGCGTCCCCGATGTCCCCAACGTCCTTGTCACACGGGATGGGGACACCGCCCTGTCCTCCATCCGTGGTGACCGCGATGTCCCCGATGTCCCCAGCGCCCTCAATGTCCCCAGTGTCCTTGGTGACCCCAATGTCCCCAACATCCCCGATGTCCCCAATGTCCCCAGTGTCCCCAAAGTCCCCAGTGTGCTTGGTGTCCCCAATGTCCCCGATGTCCCTGACGTCCCCAATGTCCTTGGTGTCCCTGATGTCCCCAAAGTCCCCAATGTCCTTGGTGTCCCTGATGTCCCCAAAGTCCCCAGTGTCCTTGGTGTCCCCAGTGTCCCCAATGTCCTTGGTGTCCCTGATGTCCCCAAAGTCCCCAGTGTCCCTGATGCCCTCAATGTCCCCAGTATCCCTGATGTCCCTGACGTCCCCGATGTCCTTGGTGTCCCTGATGTCCCCAAAGTCCCCAGTGTCCCCGATGTCCCTGATGCCCTCAATGTCCCCAGTGTCCCCGATGTCCCTGACGTCCCCAATATCCCAAATGTCCCCGATGCCCTCAATGTCCCCAGTGTCCCCGATGTCCCTGACGTCCCCGATATGCCAAATGTCCCCGATGCCCTCAATGTCCCCAGTGTCCCCGCTGTCCTCGGCCGGCGCCGCGGTGACAGTGATGGTGACGCCGCTGGCCCAGGGGGTGCCGGTGCCACCCCCGGTGCCACCCCCGGGCTGTCCCCCGGGCGGGGCCGGGCTCTGTCACCTCCCCGGGGGGGACAGCGGGGGAGGGGCCGCCCTCGGCCATGGGGGGGACCTGGGGGACAGAGGGGATGTCACCGGGGGAGGGGACGCGGCGGGGACACAGGGGACAGGTGACACAGGTGACACAGGAGTGACACAGGAGTGACACAGAGGTGACACAGGTGACACAGAGGTGACACAGGTGACACACAGGTGACACAGAGGTCACTCACGGGTGACACAGGTGACACAGAGGTGACACAGAGGTGACACACAGGTGACACACAGGTGACACAGGTGACACAGAGGTCACTCACGGGTGACACAGAGGTGACACAGGTGACACACAGGTGACACAGGTGACACACAGGTGACACAGAGGTCACTCACGGGTGACACAGGTGACACAGAGGTGACACACAGGTGACACAGAGGTGACACAGAGGTGACACAGGTGACACAGAGGTCACTCACGGGTGACACACAGGTGACACAGGTGACACACAGGTGACACAGGTGACACAGGTGACACAGGTGACACAGGTGACACACAGGTGACACAGGTGACACAGGTGACACAGAGGTGACACAGGGGTGACACAGGTGACACAGGTGACACAGGTGACACAGAGGTGACACACAGGTGACACAGGTGACACACAGGTAACAGATGACACACAGGTGACACAGGTGACACAGAGGTGACACACAGGTGACACAGGTGACACAGAGGTGACACACAGGTGACACAGGTGACAGAGGTGACACACAGGTGACACACAGGTGACACAGGTGACACGGGTGACACAGAGGTCACTCACAGGTGACACAGAGGTCACTCACGGGTGACACAGAGGTGACACAGGTGACACAGGTGACACACAGGTAACAGATGACACACAGGTGACACAGGGGTGACACAGGTGACACAGGTGACACACAGGTAACAGGTGACACACAGGTGACACAGAGGTGACACACAGGTGACACAGGTGACAGAGGTGACACACAGGTGACACACAGGTGACACAGGTGACACGGGTGACACAGAGGTCACTCACAGGTGACACAGAGGTCACTCACGGGTGACACAGAGGTGACACAGGTGACACAGGTGACACACAGGTAACAGATGACACACAGGTGACACAGAGGTGACACAGGTGACACAGGTGACACAGGTGACACAGAGGTCACTCACGGGTGACACAGGTGACACACAGGTGACACGGGTGACACAGGTGACACACAGGTGACACAGAGGTCACTCACGGGTGACACACAGGTGACACAGGTGACACAGGGGTGACACAGGTGACACAGGTGACACAGGTGACACAGGTGACACACAGGTGACACAGGTGACACAGGTGACACAGGTGACACACAGGTGACACAGGTGACACAGGTGACACAGGTGACACACAGGTGACACAGGTGACACAGGTGACACAGGTGACACAGAGGTCACTCACGGGTGACACAGGTGACGCCGTACCTGCGCTGGCCCCCGGGGGCTCCGAGCTGCTCCGGGGCTCCCTGAGCCCAATTTGGGTTTTTGGGTCTCGGCAGCTGCGGCTCCGAGGGGGCGGGGCCAGAGCGAGGCCCCTCCCCAAGCCCCGCCCCCTCACAAGCCCCGCCCCCTCCCTTAAGGGGGCCACAACCTCATTAAGGGCAATTCTGAATTTTATTTATTTTTTTCACAAACAAATGTGAATTAATTTATAAACCCAGAGAGTTTTATTTTGTTGCGTTTATTAATGAACCCAGATCATTTTCTGTGCTTTAACCCCCTTTATTTATTTTATAAATAAACACTATTGTATTTACTGACAAAACCAGGTTTTTTCTTTCCATTTAATTCACTTTATTTAATTCATAAATAAGCATTAATTAATTTATTTATTTATAAACCCAAAAGCATTTTTTTTCATTTACTGATAAACCCAGGCAATTTTCTTCCATTTATTTAACTTTATTTAATTTATAAATCAACGTTAACTTATTTATTCACAATCCCAAAAGCATTTTATTTTATTTCTTTATTTTATTTTATTTTTTAAAAATTACTTAATTAATTTTATTGAACAAACCCAAACCTCTTTATTTCATTTAATCCACTTTACTTAATTGATAAACTAACGTTAATTTACTTATTCACAAACCTGAAAGCATTTTAATTATCTATTTATTTTTTATTCTACTGGACAAACGCAGACCTCGTTATTTCATCTCACTCACTTGATTTAATTGATAAATCAGCATTAATTTATCTATTCATAAACACAAAAGCATTTTATTTTACTTTTTAAAAATTATTTTATTTTTTTAAAATTTACTTTATTTATTTGATTGGACAAACCCAGACAATTTTATTTCATTTCACGCACTTTATTAAATTGATAAATTAACATTAATTTATTTATTCACGAACCCCGGCCCCTCCCGGAGCTGGGGGTCCCCGGGGGGGGGTCCCGGGGGTCTCCACCCCCCCCCAGGCTCCGCTCCAGCTTGGCCCTGGCGGGGGAGGGGTTAATGAGCAATCAGGGCAGCGCTAACGAGGCCGCCCCGCCCCCCATCCCCGGCCTAATTAACCGCGCTGATTAACGAGCTGGGGGGGGGTGGGAAGGGACCCCCTGAGGCAGCGCAGGCGCCCTTTGGGGAACCCCGAAAGTGTCACCGAGGGGGGGCCGGGACCCCCAAACCCCCCCGGGGACCCCCAACCCACCCCAGGACCCCCGAAACCACCTTGGGCCCCCCAAACATCCCCCGGGACCCCCAAAGTGTCACCGGGACCCCCAAAGTGTCACCGGGACCCCCAGAACGTCACCGGGACCCCCAAAACCCCCCTGGGAGCCCCAAATTCCCCCCCTCACCCGGCCCCGCCCTCACCCGGCCCCGCCCTCACCTGGATCCGCAGGTGCACGAAGGTTCCGGAAGCCGCGGGAGCCCCCACCCAGCCTGGCCCAGGCTCCGCCCCCAGGGGGAGGAACTGCACAGGCCCCGCCCCTGAGAGCGTCCGGAAGGCGGGGCCGAGCGGCTCCAGCCAATCACGAGCCGGCTCCGGGCACTGCACCAGCACTGTGGGGGGGAACCACGCCCACAACATGGCTGCCACCATAGGGGGCGCCATCTTGGGGCAGGGAGGGGCATGCTGGGATATGGCCATGCCGCAAAGCATGCTGGGACTTGTAGTTCCCAACAATGGCAGCCATCTTGGTTTCCCCCCAAAGCATGCTGGGACTTGTAGTTCCCACCAATGGCAGCCATCTTGGTTTTTCCCCCAAAGCATGCTGGGACTTGTAGTTCCCACCAATGGCAGCCATCTTGGTTTTCCCCCAAAGCATGCTGGGACTTTTAGTTCCCGCCAATGGCAGCCATCTTTGTTTTCCCCCAAAGCATGCTGGGACTTGTAGTTCCCGCCAATGGCAGCCATATTGTTTCCCCCCAAAGCATGCTGGGACTTGTAGTTCCCACCAATGGCAGCCATCTTTGTTTTCCCCCAAAGCATGCTGGGACTTGTAGTTCCCACCAATGGCAGCCATCTTGGTTTCCCCCCAAAGCATGCTGGGACTTGTAGTTCCCGCCAATGGCAGCCATCTTGGTTTTTCCCCAAAGCATGCTGGGACTTGTAGTTCCCGCTAGCATCCCAAAGCATGCTGGGATTTGTAGTCCATTCTGATCAGCCATCTTGGCTCCCCCCCAAGGCATGCTGGGATTTGTAGTCCATTCTGATCAGCCATCTGGGCTCCCTCCCAAGGCATGCTGGGATTTGTAGTCCCCTCCACCCCCCTGGCCGCCCCGGGGCACGCTGGGAGCCGCGGTCCCGTCCCCCCTTTCCCCCCGGGGCTCACCTGGGGGGCGGGCAGCCCCCCCGAGCCGCAGAGTCTCGCGCAGCCCCCGCACGGCCCGGACCAGATCCAGCATGGCGGCCACCTGCGCCTCCAGCTCGGGGCTGCGCCAGTGAGCCTGGGGAGGGGGGACACGGGGGGGGCTGAGACCCCCGGGGAACCCCAAAAACCACCCAAACCCCCCCTGGGGAACCCCAAAAACCACCCAAAAAACCCCACGGGAACCCCAAAAACCACCCAGGGACCCCCCGGGGAACCCCAAAAACCACCCAAAACACCCCACGGGAACCCCAAAAACCACCCAGGGACCCCCCGGGGAACCCCAAAAACCACCCAAGGGCCCCAAAAACCACCCAAAACCCCCCCAGGAACCCCAAAAATGACCCCTCCCCCCCTGAGAACACCCAAAACCTCCCGAGGGCCCCAAAACCCCCCTGGGGTACCTCCAAAACCACCCAAATTCCCCCTGGGGATCCCCCAAACCCACCCAGAACCCTTCCCCCACCCCTCAAAGTGCCCCCCAGCGCTCACCAGTTGGAGGGCGTCGGGGAAGGGGGCCCTGCAGAGGGTGGGGGGCGCGGGGGGGGCGCGGGGCAGGCGCTGCCAGAGCTCCTCGGCCACGAAGGGGGCGAAGGGGGCCAGGAGCCGCAGCCCCAGCTCGGCCGCGGCCGCCAGCGTGGCCAGGGCGCCGGCCCGCAGCTCCGGCGAGCGCAGCGACGCCTTGGCCACCTCCTGGGGGGGGACAAGGGAGAGGGGTTTTGGGGGCAGAAAACCCGGAACGGGGACAGGAACTCCGAAATGGGGACAGGAACTTGAAAATGGGGACAGGAACCCCAAAATGGGGACAAGAACCTCAAAATGGGAATAGGGAGTGGGGTTCGGGGGGAGAGACACCAAAATGGGGACAGGAACCACGAAACAGGGGCAGAAATCCCAAAATGGGGACAGGAACCCCAAAATGGGGACAGGAACCCCGAAATCGGGACAGAAATTCCAAAATGGGGACAGGAACCCCAAAATGGGGATAGGAACCCCGAAATTGGGACAGAAATTCTAAAATAGGGACAGGAACCCCAAAATGGGGACAGGGAGCGGGGTTTGGGGGGAGAGACACCAAAATGGGGACAGGAACCCCAAAATAGGGACAGGAACCCCAAAATGGGGACAGGAACCCCGAAATCAGGGGCAGAAATTCCAAAATGGGGACAGGAACCCCAAAATAGGGACAGGAACCCCAAAATGGGGACAGGAACCCCGAAATGGGGACAGGGAGCGGGGTTTGGGGGAAGAGACACCAAAATGGGTGCCCGTTTTCGGGGTGCCCATTTTCAGGGTGCCCAGGTTTTGGGGTGCCCAGGTTTTGGGGTGCCCATTTTTCAGAACTCCCATTTTTTGGGGTGCCTGCTTTAAGAGCGGCCAATTTTCGGGTTGCCCATTTTTAGAAAGCCCATTTTTGGGATACACGTTTTTGGAGTGCCCGTTTTTGGGACACCCCCGTTTTTTGGGGTGCCCATTTTTGGGATATCCCGTTTTTTTGCGGGTGCCCATTTTTGGCGTGTCCATTTTTGGGATACCCCGTTTTTTTGGGATGCCTGTTTTTGGTTTGCCCGTTTTTGGGCCACCCCATTTTTTTGGGGTGCCCATTTTCAGGGTGCCCATTTTTGGGACACCCTGGGTTTTTTTGGCTACCCCGTTTTTTTGGGGCACCCGTTTTTGGGATAACCCGTTTTTTTGGGATTCTCCTTTTTTTGGCATAACCCATTTTTGGGATAAGCCGTTTTTTTGGGATAACCCGTTTTTTTGGGATTCCCTTTTTTTGGGGTAACCCAATTTTGGGATAATCCATTTTTTTGGGGCGCCCGTTTTTGGGATAATCCGTTTTTTTGGGATTCCCTTTTTTTGGGATACCCCATTTTTTTGGGGCGCCCGATTTTGGGATAATCCGTTTTTTTGGGATTCCCTTTTTTTGGGATACCCCATTTTTTTGGGGCGCCCGTTTTTGGGATAACCTGTTTTTTTGGGATTCCCTTTTTTTGGGATACCCCATTTTTTTGGGGCGCCCGTTTTTGGGATAACCCGTTTTTTTAGGATTCCCCGTTTTTGGGATACCCCGTTTTTTTGGGGCGCCCGTTTTTGGCATAACCCGTTTTTTTGGGATTCCCCGTTTTTTTGGGATAACCCATTTTTGGGATAACCCGTTTTTTTTGGATTCCCCGTTTTTGGGATTCCCCGTTTTTTCGGGGTGCCCGTTTTCGGGGTGCCCTACCAGGTAGACGTCGCAGAGGCAGCGCAGCCAGAAGCTCTGCACGGCGGCCAGGGCCCCCTGCACCTCCAGGGCCTCCAGCCTGCGGCCACACTCGGCCACCGCCGCGGCCAGGCGGGCCAGCAGCCAGCGGTCCAGGGGGGCCACCGGGACCACCTGAGATTGGGGGAAAAACGGGAATTTTTGGGGAATAATGGGATTTTGGGGGGAAAAAACGGGAACTTTTGGGGAATAATGGGATTTTGGGGGGAAAAACAGGAATTTTTGGGGAAAAAGGGGAATTGAGGGGAAAACGGGAATGTAGGGGGAAAAATGGGAATTTAGGGGGAAAAATGGGAATTTGGGGGGATCTGGGATTGGGGAGGGAGCTCAGAGTTGGGCCAGCAGCCAGCGGTCCAGGGGAGCCACCGGGACCACCTGGGATTGGGGGGAAAAAACGGGAATTTGGGGGGAAAAAACGAGAATTTTGGGGGGAAAAACAGGAATTTTTGGGGAAAAATGGGAATATAGGGGAAAAACAGGATTTATTTGGGAAAAACGTGAATTTTGGGGGGAAAAAACGGGAATTTTTGGGGAAAAATGGGAATTGGGGGGAAAATGGGAATTTGAGGGGAAAGACGGGAATTTGGGGGGGAAAATAACCAAAATTTGAGAGGGATCTGGGATTGGGGAGGGGGCTCAGAGCTGGGGGGCCACTGGGACCACCTGGGATTGGGGGCATGGGGGAGTCTGGGGGTCCCTGGGGGTGCTCAAGGGGTGTTTTTGGGGTTTCAGGGATGTTTTTGGGGTGTTTTTGGTGTCCCTGGGGTATTTGGGGTCTCTGGTACCTCCTCAGGGGCGGGGTTTGGGGTGTGTTTGGGGTCCCTGGGGTTTATGGGGCCCCCGGGGTTTTTGGGGTGTTTTTGGGTTTCCAGGGGCGCTTTTGGGGTGTTTTTGGGGTCTCTGGTACCTCCTCAGGGGGGGTTGTGGGGTCCCCGATGTTTTTGGGGTACTTTTGGGGTTCCAGGGGTGTTTTAGTGTCCCTGGGGTTTTTGGGGTGGTTTTGGGGTCTCTGGTACCTCCTCAGGAGGGTTTTTGCGGTGTTTTTGGGTTTCCAGGGGTGTTTTTTGGGGTCCGTGGGGTTTTCGAGGCCCCCTGGTGTTTTGGGGGCGCTTTTGGGGTGCCTGTTACCTCCTCGGGGGGCTTTGGGGGGCCCCTCTCCCCCTCCAGGGCCCTCAGCACGAAGCCCACCGCGTTCCAGACCTTGTTGCAGAAGCGGCGCTGAGTCAGCACCGAGGCCACGCCCAGGCGGATTTCGGGGCCTGGGTGGGGGGGGGGGTTTGGGGTCAGGGGGAGCACCATGGGACCCCCCCCAATAACGCCCCCAGACCCACCCCAGTGCCCACAGAGGCTTCTCCCAGTAATTCCCAGTTGCCCCAAGCTCCTTCCCAGAACCCTCCCAGTGCCCGCCCCGGCGGGGTCCCAGGGGGACTCGGGGTCCCTGGGGATTTTGGGGGTGGGGGGGGGTCCCAGGGGGATCTGGGGGTCCCATGGTGGATTTCGGGGTGATTTAGGGGAGTCCCAGGGGGGTTTGGGGGTTCCTGGGTAGATTTAGGTGGGTCCCAGGGGGAGTTTTGGGGTCCCTATGGGGTTCAGTGGGATTTAAAAGGGCGGGTCCCAGAGGGATTTTGGGGTATTTCGGGGTCCCGGGGGGATTTTTGGGGTCCCTATGGGGTTCAGGAGGATTTGGGGGGGGTCCCAGGGGGATTTTGGGGTACTTGGGGCGGGGGTCTCACCGTGGGCGTTGTGGGTGCTCAGGGCCAGCCTCAGGGCGTCGGCGCCGCACTCGGGGATCCCCTGTGGGAACTGCCGCCTCTGGGGGGGATTTGGGGGGCTCAGGGGGGATTTTTGGGGGGTCCTGGGTCAGTTTTGGGGGGCTCTGGGTGGTTTTTGGGGGTCTCACCTGCCCCTCTTGGGCCGCTTGCAGCTCCTGCGGGTCCAGGGTTCGGGTCTGGAGCTTCTCCTGCAGCTCCTGGGGAAGCAAAACCCCAAAATCACCCCAAAATCACCCCAAAATCACCTCCAAACCAGCCTGAAAAATCACCCCAAAATCACCCAAAAACCACCCCAAAACCAGCTCAAAATCACCCCAAAATGATCCTAACCCCCCCAAATTATCCCAAAACTACGCCAAAAACCTAAAATTACCCTAAAACCATCCCCAAATCACCCCAAAAAATTACCCCAAAACCAGCCCAAAACCACCGCAAAAAATCACCCCAAAACCACCCCAAAATCACCCAAAAAATCACCCCAAAATCACCCAAAAACCACCCCAAAACCATCCCAAAATTACCCCAAAAAATCACCCCAAAACCATCCCAAAATCACCCCAAAAAATCACCCCAAAATGATCCCAAACCCCCAAAATTATCCCAAAACCAACATAAAAACCACCCCAAAAAAACATCCCAAAAAACACCCCAAAAAAAACCACCCCAAAACCACCCCAGGCCCAAGAATTTTTGGGGTTTTTTTTGGGTCTGGGGATTTTGGGGTTTTTTTGGGGTTTTTTTTTGGGTTTCAGGGTCTGGGGATTTTGGGGTTTTTTGGGTTTCTGGGTCTGGGGATTTTGAGGTTTTTTGGGTCTGGGGATTTTGAGGTTTTTTTGATTTTTTTTTGGGGGGTTTCAGAGTCTGGGGATTTTGAGATTTTTTGGGGTTTTTTGGGTTTCAGGGTCTGGGGATTTTGGGGTTTTTTTGGGTTTTTTTTGGGTTTCAGGGTCTGGGGATTTTGGTTTTTTTTTGGGTTTCAGGGTCTGGGGATTTTGGTTTTTTTTGGGTTTTTTTTGGGTTTCAGGGTCTGAGGATTTTCGGGTTTTTTGGGTCTGGGGATTTTGAATTTTTTTTTTATTTTTTTGGGTTTCAGGGTCTGGGGATTTTGAGGTTTTTTTGGGGTTTTTTTTGGGTTTCAGGGTCTGGGGATTTTGGGTTTTTTTTGGGGTATTTTTTGGGTTTCAGGGTCTGGGGATTTTGGGGTCTTTTTGGGTCTGGGGATTTTGAGTTTTTTTTTATTTTTTTGGGTTTCAGGGTCTGGGGATTTTGGGTTTTTTTGGGTTTTTTTTGGGGTTTCAGGGTCTGGGGATTTTGGGTTTTTTTTGGGGTATTTTTTGGGTTTCAGGGTCTGGGGATTTTGGGGTTTTTTGGGTTTCAGGGTCGGGATTTTGGGGTTTTTTGGGTTTCAGGGTCTGGGGATTTTGGGGTTTTTTGGGTTTCAGGGTCTGGGGATTTTGGGGTTTTTTGGGTTTCAGGGTCTGAGGATTTTGGGGTCTTTTTTAATTTTTTTTTTTTTGCATTTCAGGATCTGGGGATTTTGGGGGTTCCAGGATCTGGGTTGTTTTGGGGTTTCCGGGTCTGGGGGTTTTTTTTGGGGCCGGTTTTGGGGTACCTGGAGCGTGGCGCCCCCGATGACGTCGCGGGGGTCGATGACGTTGCCCAGGGATTTGCTCATTTTGCGGCCCTGGGGGTCCCGGACCAGCGAGTGCAGCAGCACCTGGGGGGGACGGGGGACACTGGGACCCCAAAACGGGGCCGGGAACCCCAAAAATGGGATTGGGGACCCCGAAAATGGGGAGAGGGACCCTGAAAATGGGGATAGGGATCCCAAGAATGGGGATAGGGACCCCAAAAATGGGATTGGGGACCCCAAAATGGGGAGAGAGACCCCAAAAATGGGATTGGGGACCCCGAAAATGGGGAGAGTGACACAGAAAATGGGGATGGGGACACCAAAAATGGGATTGGGGACACCAAAAATGGGATTGGGGGCCCCGAAAATGGGGAGAGGGACCCTGAAAATGGGGATGGGGACCCCAAAAATGGGATTGGGGACCCCTAAAATGGGGAGAGGGACCCCAAAAATGGGATTGGGGACCCCGAAAATGGGGAGAGGAACCCCGATAATGGGGATGGGAATCCTAAGAATGGGGATAGGGACCCCAAAAATGGGATTGGGGACCCCAAAATGGGGAGAGAGACCCCAAAAATGGGATTGGGGACCCCGAAAATGGGATCAGGGACACCCCAGGAAAGGATCAGCCACTGGGAAAGGGGAAAAGAGAACGCAGGGGACACGCGGGGACACCTGGGGACCCTTGGGGACACCGAGGACACAACGAGAAGCCCCAAAACCCCTGGGGATTGGGGGATTTTGGGAGCCATGGGGACATCTGGGGACCCTTGGGGACATCTGGGGACCCTTGGGGACACCTGGGGACAGTTGGGGACACCGAGGACACAACAAGAAACCCCAAAGCCCCTGGGGATTGGGGGATTTTGGGACCCTTGGGGACACCTGGGGACCCTTGGGGACCCTTGGGGACATCTGGGGACCCTCAGGGACCCTTGGGGACAGCTGGGGACAGCGGTGACCTGCTCGAAGGGCAGCTGTCCCGTCAGCTGCTGGCCCAGCATGGCCATCCGGGCCACCCAGAAGAACAGGAGGTCACTGCCCGTCACCAGCAGCGACGTGGGGTAGAACCGGCTCAGCTCGGGACCCTGGGGACACAGGGGACACTTGGGGACACTCAGGGACACCTGGGGACACTGAGGGACACTTGGGGACACAGGGGACACTTGGGGACACTCAGGGACACTTGGGGACACTGAGGGGCAGTGAGGGACACAGGGGACACTTGGGGACACTGAGGGACACTTGGGGACACTCAGGGACACTTGGGGACACTGAGGGGACATTGGGGACACTGAGGGGCAGTGAGGGACACAGGGGACACTTGGGGACACTGAGGGGACACTTGGGGACACTCAGGGACACTTGGGGACACTGAGGAACACTTGGGGACACTCAGGGACACTTGGGGACATAGGGGACACTTGGGGACACTCAGGGTCAGTGAAGGACACTTGAGGACACTGAGGAGACATTGGGGACATTGGGGACACTGAGAGACAAAGGGGACACTTGGGGACACTGAGGAACACAGGGGACACTGGGGGACACTCAGGGACACTTGGGGACATGGGGGACACAGGGGACACTGAGGAACAGTGAGGGACACTTGGGGACACAGGGGACAATGAGGGACACGAGGGACACTGGGGGACACTCAGGGCTCTGGGGACACAGGGGACACCTGGGGACACTGAGGGACACTGAGGGACACTTGGGGACACTGAGGGACACTGAGGGGACACTTGGGGACATTGGGGACACTTGGGGACACTTGGGGACACTGAGGGGACATTGGGGACACTTGGGGACATTAGGGACACTGAGGGGACATTGGGGACACTGAGGGGACATTGGGGGGACCTTGGGGACATTGGGGACATTGGGGACATCAGGGACACTGAGGGGACATTGAGGGGACATTGGGGACACTTGGGGACACTGAGGGGACATTGGGGACACTGAGGGACATGGGGGACACTTGGGGACACTGAGGGGACATTGGGGACACTTGAGGACACTTGAGGACACTTGGGGACACTTGGGGACATTGGGGACACTTGGGGACATTGGGGGGACACTGAGGGGACATTGGGGACATTGGGGACATTGGGGACATCAGGGACACTGAGGGGACATTGAGGGGACATTGGGGACACTTGGGGACACTGAGGGGACATTGGGGACATTGGGGACACTGAGGGGACATTGGGGACACTGAGGGGACATTGGGGACACTTGGGGACATTGGGGGGACACTGAGGGACACTTGGGGACATTGGGGACATCGGGGTCTCACCTGCTCGGGCCAGCCCAGGGCGGCGAAGGGGAAGAGGGCGGAGGAGAACCAGGTGTCCAGAACATCGGGGTCTGGGGACAGGGGTGGCACCAAACGTCACCAAACGGCACCAGGGGACCCCAAAAAAAAACCCCAAAAAAATCCCCCACCCCCAAAAATCAGAATTTCCCCCAATTTTGGGACCCCCTCCACCAACCTCACCTTGCTGCAGGTGCAGCTCCTGGGGAGGGGAGGAAATACCACGTTTCAACCCCCAAAAGCCCCAAATAAGCCCCAAATAAACCCCAAATAAACCCCAAATAAACCTCAAAAAACCCCAAAAAATCAGAATTTCCCCCAGTTTTGGGTCCCTCTCCACCCCTCTCACCTTGCTGCAGGTGCAGCTCCTCGGGGGAATAAATTCCACATTTAAACCCAAAAAAGCCCTCAAAAAAGCCCCCCAAAACTGCACAAAAACTCCCAAAAAACCCAAAAATCCCAAAAAAATCAGAATTTCCCCCAGTTTTGGGACCCCCTCCACCAACCTCACCTTGCTGCAGGTGCAGCTCCTCGGGGTGGGGAAAATATCACATTTAAACCCAAAAAAGGCACAAATAAACCCCAAAAAAACCCCCAACCCCCCCCAAAAAAACCCTAAAACCCCAAAAAAATCAGAATTTCCCCCAGTTTTGGGTCCCCCCTCCACCCCTCTCACCTTGCTGCAGGTGCAGCTCCACAGGGTGGGGAAAATATCACATTTTAACCCCCCAAAACCCCAAATAAACCCCAAAAAACCCCCAAAATTCTGAATTTCCCCCAGTTTTGGGTCCCCCTCCACCCCTCTCACCTTGCTGCAGGTGCAGCTCCTCGGGGGAATAAATTCCACATTTAAACCCAAAAAAGCCCTCAAAAAAGCCCCCCAAAACTGCACAAAACCTCCCAAAAAAACCCAAAAATCCCAAAAAAATCAGAATTTTCCCCCAGTTTTGGGTCCCCCTCCACCAACCTCACCTTGCTGCAGGTGCAGCTCCTGGGGAGGGGAGGAAATACCACATTTCAACCCCCAAAAGCCCCAAATAAACCCCAAATAAACCTCAAAAAACCCTAAAAACCCAAAAAAATCAGAATTTCCCCCAGTTTTGGGACCCCCTCCACCCCTCTCACCTTGCTGCAGGTGCAGCTCCACAGGGTGGGGAAAATATCACATTTTAACCCCCAAAAACCCCAAATAAACCCCAAAAAACCCCAAAAATTCAGAATTTCCCCCAGTTTTGGGTCCCCCTCCACCCCTCTCACCTTGCTGCAGGTACAGCTCCTCGGGGGAATAAATTTCACATTTAAACCCAAAAAAGCCCTCAAAAAAGCCCCCAAAAACTGCACAAAACCTCCCAAAAAAACCCAAAAATCCCAAAAAAATCAGAATTTTCCCCCAGTTTTGGGTCCCCCTCCACCCCTCTCACCTTGCTGCAGGTGCAGCTCCTCGGGGTGGGGAAAATATCACATTTAAGCCCAAAAAAGGCACAAAAAACCCCCCCCAAAAAAAACCCAAAACCCCCCAAAAAAACCCTAAAAACCCCAAAAAATCAGAATTTCCCCAGTTTTGGGTCCCCTCCACCCCCCTCACCTTGCTGCAGGTGCAGCTCCTGGGGAGGGGAGGAAATACCACGTTTCAACCCCCAAAAGCCCCAAATAAACCCCAAATAAACCTCAAAAAACCCTAAAAACCCAAAAAAATCAGAATTTCCCCCAGTTTTGGGACCCCCTCCACCCCTCTCACCTTGCTGCAGGTGCAGCTCCTCGGGGTGGGGAAAATATCACATTTAAGCCCAAAAAAATCACAAAAAAACCCCAAAAAAACCCCCAACCCCCCCCAAAAAAACCCTAAAAACCCCCAAAAATCAGAATTCCCCCCAGTTTTGGGTCCCCCCTCCACCCCTCTCACCTTGCTGCAGGTGCAGCTCCTCGGGGGAATAAATTTCACATTTAAACCCAAAAAAAGCCCTCAAAAAAGCCCCCAAAACTGCACAAACCCCCCAGAAAACCCCCAAAAAAACCCAAAAATCCCCAAAAAAATCAGAATTTCCCCAGTTTTGGGTCCCCCTCCACCCCTCTCACCTTGCTGCAGGTGCAGCTCCTCGGGGGGGCAGCCCAGGGCCCCCGCGGCCGCCGCCCGCGCCTCGGCCTCGCTGCGCCCCACGAACCAGGGCCCCTCCTGGGGACCCCCCTGGCCACCTCGGTGGCCGCCTTGGGGACCTTGGTGGCCGCCCTTCACCTGGTACGCGGGCACCTGGTGGCCCCACCAGAGCTGGCGGGACAGGCACCAGTCCCTGCGGGGGAGGGGATTCGGGGACACGCCCAGAGAAGCTGAGACCCCGCCCACAACACCTGGGACACGCCCAGAGCAGCTGAGACCCCGCCCACAACACCTGAGACCCCGCCCATAGCGCCTGGGACACGCCCAGAGCAGCTGAGACCCCGCCCACAACACCTGAGACCCCGCCCACTGCACCTGGGACACGCCCAGAGCAGCTGAGAGCCCGCCCACAACACCTGGGACACGCCCAGAGCAGCTAAGACCCCGCCCACAACACCTGAGACCCCGCCCACTGTGCCTGGGACACGCCCAAAATAGCTGCGACCCCGCCCACAACACCTGAGACCCCGCCCACAGCGCATGGGACACGCCCAGAGAAGCTGAGACCCCACCCACAACACCTGAGACCCCGCCCGTAATGCCTGGGACACGCCCAAAATAGCTGAGACCCCACCCACAATGCTTGGGACACGCCCAGAAGAGGTGAGACCCCACCCCTACGACCCCGCCCACAACACTTGGGACACGCCCCAAACAGATGTGACTCCACCCCTGCCCCCAGACCCCGCCCACAACACGAGACCCTGCCCCCAACACCTGAGACCCCACCCCCAAAACCTGGCCCCTCCCCCTCTGAGCTGGCCCCTCCCCCTCAGACCTGGCCCCTCCCCCTCTGAGCTGGCCCCTCCCCCTCTGAGCTGGCCCCTCCCCCTCTGAGCTGGCCCCTCCCCCTCACCCCGCGTTCTCCATCCAGGTTTTCCAGTTTTTCTCGTGGAATTTGGGCACCAGGCGGAGCCTCCCCGACGTCACCGCCTGCGACAGGTGACCCCCCTCAGGTGGGACACGCCCCCAGGCGGGGGGGACACGCCCATCTGGGAGGGACAACTCCCCCCCCCCAAATGTCCCCAAACCCCCCCAAAGTGTCACCTGCTGGCTGCCCAGGTGACTCCTCCTCAGGGGTGTGTGACCCTCCCAGGTGTGCCCAGGTGCCCCCAGGTGTGCCCAGGTGCCCCCAGGTGTGCCCAGGTGTATCCCAGGTGTGCCCAGGTGTGCCCAAGTGCCCCCAGGTGTATCCCAGGTGTGCCCAGGTGTATCCCAGGTGTGCCCAGGTGCCCCCAGGTGTGCCCAGGTGTATCCCAGGTGTGCCCAGGTGTATCCCAGATGTGCCCAGGTGCATCCCAGGTGCCCCCAGGTGTATCCCAGGTGTGCCCAAGTGTATCCCAGGTGTGCCCCGGTGCCCCCAGGTGTATCCCAGGTGCCCCCAAGTGCCCCCAGGTGTGCCCAGCTCACCTGCAGCGCCCCCCGGGCCATGTCCCCACAGCTGAGGAACCACTGCCGCTTCAGCAGGAACTCGACGACGTCCCCGGAGCGGCTGCGGGGACACGAGGGGACACCTGAGGGGACACCGAGGGGACACCGAGGGGACACCGAGGGGACACCTGAGGGGACACTGAGGGGACACCTGGGTGTACCTGCAGAGCGGCAGCGTCATGGCGTGGTCCTGCACCCCCCGGAGCAGCCCCCGCTGGGCCAGCGCGGCCACCACCCGGGCACGGGCCTCGAAACGGGGCACGCCCTGGGGACAGAGGGGACAGTGGGGGGGACTGAGGGGACATTGAGGGGGGTGGGGACAGTTTGGGGACATTGGGGGGACACTGGGGGGACTGGGGAAAATGGGGACACCACTGGGATGTGGGGACACGGGGGACAGTGGGGACATTGAGACTGGGCTGGGGACAACGGGGCCAGTTTGGGGACACTGCAGAACCAGTTTGGGGCCAGTTTGGGGCCACTCTGGGACCAGTTTGGGGACACTCAGGGGCCAGTTTGGGGCCAGTTTGGGGACACTCGGGGGCCAGTTTGGGGACACTGCAGAACCAGTTCGGGGCCAGTTTGGGGACACTCGGGGGACACTCTGGGGCCAGTTTGGGGACAATCTGGGGCCAGTTTGGGGACACTCTGGGGCCAGTTTGGGGACAATCTGGGGCCAGTTTGGGGCCAGTTTGGGGACACTCTGGGGACACTCTGGGGCCAGTTTGGGGACACTCTGGGGCCAGTTTGGGGACACTTGGGGGACACTCTGGGGCCAGTTTGGGGACACTGGGGGGACACTCTGGGGCCAGTTTGGGGCCAGTTTGGGGACACTCTGGGGCCAGTTTGGGGACACTGCAGAACCAGTTCGGGGCCAGTTTGGGGACACTCGGGGGACACTCTGGGGCCAGTTTGGGGACAATCTGGGGCCAGTTTGGGGACACTCTGGGGCCAGTTTGGGGACAATCTGGGGCCAGTTTGGGGACACTCTGGGGACACTCTGGGGCCAGTTTGGGGACAATCTGGGGCCAGTTTGGGGACACTCTGGGGACACTCTGGGGCCAGTTTGGGGACAATCTGGGGCCAGTTTGGGGACACTCTGGGGACACTCTGGGGCCAGTTTGGGGACACTTGGGGGACACTCTGGGGCCAGTTTGGGGACACTCTGGGGACACTCTGGGGCCAGTTTGGGGACACTCTGGGGCCAGTTTGGGGACACTTGGGGGACACTCTGGGGCCAGTTTGGGGACACTCTGGGGCCACTCTGGGGCCACTCGGGGGACACCGCATGCCGTACCTGCAGCCACCCCCCGCCCGGGGGACACAAGGTGCCATCGTCCCCGATGACCGAGAGCAGCGGCAGCCCGTGGGCCCGGGCCAGCGCCAGGTCCTGGGGGCTGTGCCCGGGGGTCACCTTCACCGCACCTGGGGACAGGGACACACCTGTGTCACACCTGGGTCACACCTGTGTCACACCTGGGTCACACCTGGGTCACCTACTGCCTGCCACCCGTGAGCTACTGTCACCCAGTGCCACCCAGTGCCACCCACGGGGCCTGGGGGCTGTGCCCGGGGGTCACCGTCACCGCACCTGGGGACAGGGACACACCTGTGTCACCTATTGTCACCCGGGGTCACCCCTTTTTTGCTTTCCAGTCCCAGACTGGTCCCAGTGCTCCATCCCAGTCCCTCCCAGTGTCCCCCAACCCCCTCCCAGTCCATCCCAGTGTCCCCAAATCTCCTCCCAGTCCATCCCAGTGTCCCCAAACCCCCTCCCAGTCCATCCCAGTGTCCCCAAACCCCCTCCCAGTCCCTCCCAGTGTCCCCAAACCCCCTCCCAGTCCATCCCAGTGTCCCCAAACCCCCTCCCAGTCCATCCCAGTGTCCCCAAACACCCTCCCAGTCCATCCCAGTCCCTCCCAGTGTCCCCAAACCCCCTCCCAGTCCCTCCCAGTGTCCCCAAACCCCCTCCCAGTCCATCCCAGTGTCCCCAAACCCCCTCCCAGTCCATCCCAGTCCCCACCCAGTGTCCCCAAACCCCCTCCCAGTCCATCCCAGTCCCTCCCAGTGTCCCCAAACCCCCTCCCAGTCCATCCCAGTGTCCCCAAATCTCCTCCCAGTCCCTCCCAGTGTCCCCAAACCCCCTCCCAGTCCCTCCCAGTCCCTCCCAGTGTCCCCAAAACCCCTCCCAGTCCCTCCCAGTGTCCCCAAACCCCCTCCCAGTCCCTCCCAGTCCCTCCCAGTGTCCCCAAACCCCCTCCCAGTCCCTCCCAGTGTCCCCAAACCCCCTCCCAGTCCCTCCCAGTCCCTCCCAGTGTCCCCAAACCCCCTCCCAGTCCCTCCCAGTCCCTCCCAGTTGCTCCCAGTGGCTCACCGGTGCCCAGCTGGGGCTGCACGCTGGGGTCGCTCACCACGGGCAGCAGGGCCCCGCTGAACGGGTGCCGCACCTGGCGGCCCTGCAGGTGCTGAGGGGGCGGGGTCAGGCCGGGACACGCCCCCGAGCCACGCCCTGACCACGCCCAACGCACACTGGCCCCTTTAAGAGCCTCCTGGTAAGCTCCGCCCATTTGTGGGTGGAGCCATCGCAGACCAATCCCTGCCTGGCTGTGGGATGGCCACGCCCAGGCATTGGCCACACCCCCTGAGCCATTTAAGGCAGCAAAGCCCCACCCCAGCAATTAAGCTCCACCCCTTTACCTTAAGGCCCGCCCCTTTACCCATATATGGATGCACAGAAAAGGGGAGGGGCTAAACCTGGACAGCCAATGGGAAGCCAGACCCCTCCCACGCGCATAAGCCACACCCACAATCCCAATAAATATTGGGGTCCCCAAGGCCCCACCCCTCCAGGTGATGTCCCACCCCCAGGTGACGTTCTGCCTCCCCCCCAGGTGAGACCCCACCCCTCCAGGTGAGACCACGCCCCTTCAGGTGAAACCACACCCATCCAGGTGAACCCATCCAGGTGAACCCTTCCAGGTGAGACCACGCCCATCCAGGTGAACCCTTCCAGGTGAGACCACACCCCTTCAGGTGAAACCACACCCATCCAGGTGAACCCATCCAGGTGAACCCTTCCAGGTGAGACCACGCCCCTCCAGGTGAACCCTTCCAGGTGAAACCACGCCCATCCAGGTGAAACCACACCCATCCAGGTGAACCCATCCAGGTGAAACCACGCCCATCCAGATGAACCCTTCCAGGTGAGACCACGCCCATCCAGATGAACCCTTCCAGGTGAGACCACGCCCCTCCAGGTGAACCCTTCCAGGTGAGACCACGCCCCTCCAGGTGGGACCCCATCCCTCCAGGTGAGGCCCCGCCCCCAGGCCGGGCCCCGCCCTCACCAGGTAGCGCGGGTCCTGCGGGTGCACAGCCACGGCCACGTCCCCGAAGAGCGTCTCAGGGCGAGTGGTGGCCACGGGCACCTCCAGCCCTGGGGACACCGGGGACATCAGGGGACACCCAGGTGACATCGGGGGACGCTGAGGTGACACCCAGGGGACACCAGGGGACATTCAGAGGACACCCAGGGGACATCAGGTGACATCCAAGGACAGGAGCCCTGAACCCCCCACCCCAGTGTCACCCCTGATGTCCCCAGTGCCACCCTCGATGTCCCCAGTGCCACCCTTGATGTCCCCAGTGCCACCCTCGATGTCCCGAGTGTCACCCCCAATGTCCCCAGTGCCACCCCCGATGTCCCCAGTGCCACGCCGGCTGTCCCCAGTGCCACGCCGGCTGTCCCCAGTGCCACCCCCGATGTCCCCAGTGCCACGCCGGCTGTCCCCAGTGCCACGCCGGCTGTCCCCAGTGCCACCCCCGATGTCCCCAGTGCCACGCCGGCTGTCCCCAGTGCCACCCCCGATGTCCCCAGTGCCACCCCGGCTGTCCCCAGTGCCACCCTCGATGTCCCAAGTGCCACCCCAGCTGTCCCCAGTGCCACCCCCGATGTCCCCAGTGCCACCCTCGATGTCCCCAGTGCCACCCCGGCTGTCCCCAGTGCCACCCCGGCTGTCCCCAGTGCCACCCTCGATGTCCCCAGTGCCACCCCAGCTGTCCCCAGTGTCACCCTCGATGTCCCCAGTGCCACCCCCGATGTCCCCAGTGCCACCCCCGATGTCCCCAGTGCCACCCTTGATGTCCCCAGTGCCACCCCGGCTGTCCCCAGTGCCACCCTCGATGTCCCCAGTGCCACCCCGGCTGTCCCCAGAGCCACCCCCGGTGTCCCCAGTGCCACCCCCGATGTCCCCAGTGCCACCCACCGTCGTCCCCCTCCACGGGGTAGGCGAAGGTGACGAGGACACCGAAGGTGACGGGGTGGGGACAGTTGGGGACACTCAGCGCCGTGGGGCCCGTCAGGACACGGGGCTCCACCTGGGGGGGCAGGGCGGGTCAGAGCCCCTGGGGACACCTTGGGGACACCTTGGGGACACCTCGATGTCAGCCAAGGCGGGTCAGAACTCCCTGGGGACACCTTGGGGACCCCTGGTGACCCTTGGGGATACTGGGGACAATTGGGGACACCTCGATGTCGGCCAGGGCGGGTCGGAACCCCCGGTGACCCTTGGGGACGTTGGGGACAATTGGGGACACCTCGATGTCGGCCAGGGCGGGTCGGAACCCCCTGGGGACACCCTTGGGGATGTTGGGGACAGTTGGGGAC
The DNA here is from genome assembly GCF_031753505.1 of Anomalospiza imberbis. NCBI lineage: Eukaryota > Metazoa > Chordata > Aves > Passeriformes > Viduidae > Anomalospiza > Anomalospiza imberbis. The sequence goes on from NW_027100039.1 coordinate 793,500, forward strand.
AGTTGGGGACACCTCGACGTCGGCCAGCGCCGAGCGCAGGGCGCAGCTCCAGGTGACGACGCGCTCGTCCCGCCGGATCAGCCCCGCCCCGAAGAGGCGCACGAAGGCCTCGGTCACCGCCCGCGAGAAGGCCTGGGGACATGGGGACACTCTGGGGACATGGGGACAGTGGGACATGGGGACAATGGGACATGGGGACAATGGGGAAAATGGGGACAATGGGGACATGGGGACAATGGGGACATGGGGACACTCTGGGGACATGGGGACAGTGGGACATGGGGACACTCTGGGGACATGGGGACAGTGGGACATGGGGACAATGGGACATGGGGACAATGGGGAAAATGGGGACAATGGGGAAAATGGGGACATGGGGACAATGGGGACATGGGGACACTCTGGGGACATGGGGACAATGGGGACATGGGGACAATGGGGACACTCTGGGGACATGGGGACAATGGGGACACTCTGGGGACATGGGGACAGTGGGACATGGGGACAATGGGGACACTTTGGGGATACTCTGGGGACATGGGGACAATGGGACATGGGGACAATGGGGACATGGGGACACTCTGGGGACATGGGGACAATGGGGACACTCTGGGGACAATGGGACACTCTGGGGACATGGGGCCAATGGGGACAGGGGGACAATGGGGACAATGGGGACAATGGGGACAATGGGGACACTCTGGGGACAATGGGACACTCTGGGGACATGGGGACAATGGGGACACTCTGGGGACACTGGGACACTCTGGGGACATGGGGACAATGGGACATGGGGACACTCTGGGGACATGGGGACAATGGGACATGGGGACAATGGGGAAAATGGGGACACTGGGACACTCTGGGGACATAGGGACAATGGGACATGGGGACACTGGGGACATGGGGACAATGGGACACTCTGGGGACACTGGGACACTCTGGGGACATGGGGACAATGGGACATGGGGACACTCTGGGGACATAGGGACAATGGGACATGGGGACACTGGGGACATGGGGACAATGGGACACTCTGGGGACACTGGGACACTCTGGGGACATGGGGACAATGGGACATGGGGACACTCTGGGGACATGGGGACAATGGGACATGGGGACAATGGGGAAAATGGGGACATGGGGACACTCTGGGGACAATGGGACACTCTGGGGACATGGGGACAATGGGGACAATGGGACATGGGGACAATGGGGACATGGGGACAATGGGGACAATGGGACATGGGGACACTCTGGGGACATGGGGACACTCTGGGGACATGGGGACAATAGGGACACTCTGGGGATACTCTGGGGACAGCAAAGGACACTTGGGGACAGTTTGGGGACAGTTTGGGGACAGTTTTGGGGACGTTTCAGGGAGAGCTGGGAACATTTTGGGGTCAGATTGGAACACCTGGGGACAGCTCAGTGCCCCTTGGGGACACGTTGGGGACACCTGGGGACAGCTCAGTGCCCCTTGGGGACACATTGGGGACACCTGGGGACAGCTCAGTGACCGTTGGGGACACCTGGGGACACTCACGGGGTCCATGGTGAAGGCGCAGCGGCTCCAGTCCAGCGAGGCCCCGAGCGCCCGCAGCTGCTGCAGGATCTCGTCACCGTGCCTGGAGGGGACAGCGCGGTGACACCGCGGGGCCACCCTCCGACCCGAGCGTCCCCGGGGGGCGTCCCCGGTGTCCCCGAGATGTCCCCGGTGTCCCCTCACCGCTCCTTCCAGCGCCAAACCTCGCGCAGGAACTCGGCGCGGCCCAGGTCCTGCCGGCGCAGCCGCCGCCGCTGCCACAGCCAGCGCTCCACGATGGCCTGGGGACAGCGGGGACACGTTGGGGACATCCCTGGGGACACTGGGGACATCCCTGGGGACATCCCTGGGGACAGCGGGGACACACTGGGGACAGTGGGGACACACTGGGGACAGCCACAGCCAGCGCTCCACGATGGCCTGGGGACAGCGGGGACACGTTGGGGACATCCCTGGGGACACTGGGGACACTGGGGACATCCCTGGGGACATCCCTGGGGACAGCGGGGACACGTTGGGGACATCCCTGGGGACATCCCTGGGGACATTCGGGACATTGGGGACACGTTGGGGACATCCCTGGGGACAGTGGGGACATCCCTGGGGACAGCAGGGACACATTGGGGACATCCCAAGGGACACTGGGGACACGAGAACACATTGGGGACATGTTGGGGACATCCCTGGGGACAGCAGGGACACGTTGGGGACATCCCTGGGGACAGCAGGGACACATTGGGGACATCCCTAGGGACACTGGGGACACGAGAACACACTGGGGACACGTTGGGGACATCCCTGGGGACAGCAGGGACACGCTGGGGACACACTGGGGACATCCCTGGGGACAGGGCAAGCAGATTTGGGGACATTTGGGGACATTTCAGGAGGATTTGGGAGCGTTGGGGACATTTGGGGACACACCTGGGTGGCAATGCCAGCGTGGGAGTGTTGGGAAGGGGATTTGGGGACGTTTGGGGACATTTGGGGACACACCTGGGTGGCAATGCCAGCGTGGTCGGTGCCCGGCACCCACAGGACGCTCCAGCCCTGCATCCTCCGCCTGCGCCCAAAAACCCCAAAATAATCCCAAAAAATAACTCCTAAAAACCCCACAAAACCACCCCAAAACCATCCCAAAATAACCCTTAAAAACCCCCACAAAACAATCCTCAAATAGTCCCAAAAAACAATCCCCAAAAAACTCCCCAAACCCCCTGAAGCCCCCCAAATCCCATTCAAACCCCTCCAAAATCTCCCAAATTCCACCCAAAACCACCCAAAATCCCACTCAAACCCCCCCAAACCCCCCCAAAATCCCACTCAAACCCCCCCAAACCCCACTCGAACCCCCCAAACCCCACTCGAACCCCCCAAACCCCACTCGAGCCCCCCCAAACCCCACTCGAACTCCCCCAAACCCCACTTGAGCCCCCCCAAACCACACTCAAGCCCCCCAAACCCCACTCGAGACCCCCCAAATCCCACTCGAGCCCCCCAAAACCCACTCAAACCCCTCCAAAATCTCCCAAATTCCACCCAAAACCCCCCAAACCCCACTCAATCCCCCCAAACCCACTCAAACCCCCCCAAACCCCACTCGAGCCCCCCCAAACCCCACTCAATCCCCCCAAACCCCACTCAACCCCCCCAAATCCCACTCAATCCCCCCAAATCCCACTCGAGCCCCCCAAACCCCACTCAAACCCCCCAAATCCCACTCAATCCCCCCAAACCCCACTCAAAACCCCCTAAACCCCACTCAATCCCCCCAAATCCCACTCGAGCCCCCCAAACCCCACTCAATCCCCCCAAACGCCACTCGAATCCCCCCAAACCCCACTCGAGCCCCCCAAACCCCACTCAAACCCCCCCAAACCCCACTCAAAACCCCCTAAACCCCACTCCAGCCCCCCAAACCCCACTCGAACCCCCCCAAACCCACTCGAACCCCCCCAAACCCCACTCGAGCCCCCCAAACCCCACTCGAGCCCCCCAAATCCCACTCGAGCCCCCCCGAACCCCCCTGTAGCCCCCCAAGATCCCCCCCCGCTGACCATCGGACCAGCACGTCCTGCAGGGTCACGGTCAGGGCGTGGCCCAGGTGCAGGGACCCGGTGACGTTGGGGGGGGGCAGCACCAGGCTCAGCACCCCCGGGGCCCTGGGGGGGACAGCGGGGCTGGGGAGGGGGGGCCGGACCCCCCAGGTGGGGCTGGACCCCCCCCAGGTAAATCTGAGCCCCCCAGGTAAGGCTGGACCCCCCCCAGGTAAATCTGAGCCCCCCCAGGTGGGGCTGGACCCCCCCCCCCCCAGGTAAAATCTGAGCCCCCCCAGGTGGGGCTGGACCCCCCCCCCCCCAGGTAATCTGAGCCCCCCCAGGTGGGGCTGGACCCCCCCCAGGTAAGGCTGGACCCCCCCCTCAGTTAAATCTGAGCCCCCCAGGTGGGGCTGGACCCCCCCCAGGTAAATCTGAACCCCCCCAGGTGGGGCTGGACCCCCCCCAGGTAAATCTGACCCCCCCAGGTGGGGCTGGACCCCCCCCTCAGGTAAATCTGAGCCCCCAAGTGGGGCTGGACCCCCCCCAGGTAAATCTGAGCCCCCCACGTGAGGCTGGACCCCCCCAGGTAAATCTGAGCCCCCAGGTAAGGCTGGATCCCCCTCAGGTGTGGCTGGACCCTCCCCCCCCAGGTGGTTTTGGGGTTCCCCAGGTGATTTTGACCCCCCCCAGGTGATTTTTGTCCCCCCCCCCAGTGTTTTTGACCCCCCCCCAGGTGTGTCCCCCCCTCACCTGCTCGGGGGGGGTGGGGCTGAAGACCCCTCCCCTCTCCCACCACTGGTACCAGGCGGCCTCGACGTAGCGGGGGCTGTACCGGGGGGGCAGCGGCACGGCCGTGGCTGTGTCCCCAAATGTCACCTCGGGGGGCTGGCAGGGCCACCACGCCCCTTGGGGACACCCCTGAGCCACAAAATCACCCCAAAAACCCCCAAATCCACCCAAAACCCCCACAATTCCCCCAAAATCCACCCCAAAACCCCATAATTCCCCCAAAATCACCCAAAAATCCCACAATTCCCCCCAAAATCACCCAAAAATCCCACAATTCCCCCAAAATCCACTTAAATTCAACCAAATCTACCCAAAACCTCCACAATTCCCCCCAAAATCCACCCCAAAACCCCATAATTCCCCCAAAATCCACTTAAATTCAACCAAATCCATCCAAATCCCCACAATTCCCCCCAAAATCCACCCCAAAACCCCATAATTCCCCCCAAAATCACCCAAAAATCCCACGATTCCCCCCAAAATCCACTTAAATTCAACCAAATCCATCCAAATCCCCACAATTCCCCCCATATCCACCCCAGAAACCCCACAATTCCCCCAAAACCCCACAATTCCCCCCAAAATCCACCTCAATTCAACCAAATCCACCCAAAATCTCCACAATTCTCCCCAAATCCACCCAAAATCCCCACAATTCACCCCAAAATTCACCCCAAACCCCACAACTCCCCCAAACCCCACAACTCCCCCCAAAATCCACCTCAATTCAACCAATTCCCCCCAAAACCCCACAATTCCCCCCAAAACCCCACAATTCCCCCCAAAATCCACCTCAATTCAACCAAATCCACCCAAAATCTCCACAATTCTCCCCAAATCCACCCAAAATCCCCACAATTCACCCCAAAATTCACCCCAAACCCCACAACTCCCCCCAAAATCCACCTCAATTCAACCAATTCCCCCCAAAACCCCACAATTCCCCCCAAAACCCCACAATCCTCCCCAAAATCCACCCCAAAACCCCACAATTCCCCCCAAAATCCACCCAAAACCCCACAATTCCCCCCAAAATCCACCCCAAAACCCCACAATTCCCCCCAAATCCACCCCAAAATCCCCCGCAATTTCTCCAAAACCCACCTAAATTCAACCAAATCCACCCAAAATCTCCACAATTCCCCCCAAATCCACCCCAAAACCCCATATTTCCCCCCCAAATCCCCACAATTCACCCCAAAATTCACCCCAAACCCCACAATTCCCCCCAAAATTACCAAAACCCCACAATTCCCCCCAAATCCACCCCAAATCCCCGCAATTTCCCCAAAACCCACCTAAATTCAACCAAATCCACCCAAAATCTCCACAATCCCCCCAAAATCGGGGCCGTACCGGGACAGGGCTGTCCCCAAAAGCCCCCCGGGGGTGGTGACAGTGCCACCCCCCTGGGGGACACCCCAAATCCCCCCCAAAATGCCCCTTACCCTTTTTGCCGTCGGGCCCCAGCGGGTGCCGGTATTCCACCTCCTCCTTGGGGCTCCAGGCCTTGGGCAGGGCCCGCGGCTCCTGCGGGACCAGTAAAAACCAGTACGGACCAGTACGGATCCGCGCGGACCGGCGCCGAGCACCGCAAACCACTGGGAACCGCTCCGGACCCGCCGCGCACCCGCACGAGACGGTGCGCGTCACGCCGGAAACCCGTCCCGGTGTGCCCCAGTCCATCCCAGTGCCTCCCAGTGCCTCCCAGTCCATCCCAGTGCGCCCAGTGCCCCCCAGTCCATCCCAGTGCCCCCCAGTGCCCCCCAGTGCCTTCCAGTCCATCCCAGTGCCCCCCAGTCCATCCCAGTGCCCCCCAGTGCCTCCCAGTCCATCCCAGTGCGCCCAGTGTCCCCCAGTCCATCCCAGTGCCCCCCAGTGCCTCCCAGTCCATCCCAGTGTCCCCCAGTCCATCCCAGTGCCCCCCAGTCCCTCCCAGTCCATCCCAGTGCCCCCCAGTGCCTTCCAGTCCATCCCAGTGTCCCCCAGTCCATCCCAGTGTGCCCAGTGCCCCCCCAGTCCCTCTCCAGTGTCCCCCAGTCCATCCCAGTGCCCCCCAGTCCATCCTGGCGTGCCCAGTGCCCCCCAGTCCATCCCAGTGTCCCCCAGTGCCTCCCAGTGTCCCCCAGTCCATCCCAGTGCCCCCCCAGTGCCTTCCAGTCCATCCCAGTGTGCCCAGTCCATCCCAGTGCCCCCCAGTCCATCCCAGTGCCCCCCAGTCTATCCTAGTTCCCCCCAGTGTGCCCGGTGTCCCCCAGTCCATCCCAGTCTGCCCAGTGCATCCCAGTGTCTCCCAGTCCATCCCAGTGCCCCCAGTCCATCCCAGTCTGCCCAGTGCATCCCAGTGTCTCCCAGTCCATCCCAGTGCGCCCAGTGCCCCCCAGTCCATCCCAGTCCATCCCAGTGTGCCCAGTCCATCCCAGTGCCCCCCAGTCCCTCCCAGTGTGCCCAGTCCATCCCAGTGTGCCCAGTCTGCCCAGTGCCCCCCAGTTCCCTCCAGTATTTCCCAGTACCCCCAGTCCCTCTCTCCCAGTCCCCCCAATCCCCCCCAGTTCCCCCCCCAGTCTCTCCCAATCCCCCCCATCCCCACTCCCAGTCCCTCCCAGTCCCCCTAGATCTCTCCCAGTCCCCCCCAGTCCCCCCCAGTTCTCCCCCAGTCCCCCCACCTTCCCCTCCGCCCCGTCCCGGCCGCGCTCCCTCCTCAGCCGCTGCCGCCTCTCCCGCTGCTCGCGGCCGCGGAGCCGCGCGACCTCGGCGCCGTCCCAAGCCGGGGTCCCGGGGGTCCCCGCCGGGGTCCCCCCCGCTGCTCCAGGCCCGGGGACCCCCGGGACCCCCCAAAACCCGGGGGGCGCCGAGGGCGGCGCGGCTGAGGAAGGGCGCCGCCATCTTGGTAGGGGAAAAGGGGCAGGAGCGGCGTCACGTGACCGGGGCAGGGGGCGGGGACAACATCACGTGACCGGGGAAAGGGGCAGGGGGCGGGAGCGGCGCTTGTGGGCGTGGCCCCGGCGGGAAGGGGGCGTGGCCTCGTCCGCCGCTCGCGGGGTGAGCTCGGGGGGTTTTTTTTGGGGCGAATTTTGGGGATTTTGGGGTTTTTGGGGGGGAAATCGGGGGTGGGGGGAGGGGCGGGCAGTGCGGGGCCGGGGGGGGGAGCGGGGGCGTTGGGGTAAATGGGGGGGATTGGGGTAATTTGGGGTTCTTGGGGGGGTTTGGGGTAATTTGGGGGGTTTGGGGTAATTTGGGGTTCTTGGGGGGGTTTGGGGTAATTTGGGGTTAATTTGGGTTAATTGGGGGGGATTGGGGTAATTGGGGGGTTGGGGACAAACGAGGGGATTGGGTTAATTTGGGTTAATTTGAGTTAATTGGGGGGTTTGGGGTAATTTGGGGTTGATTTCGGGTTGGGGGGTTTGGGGTAATTTGGGGGTTTTGGGGTAATTTGGGGTTAATTTGAGTTAATTGGGGGGTTTGGGGTAACTTGGCGTTGATTTGGGGTTGGGGGGTTTGGGTTAATTGGGGGGTTTGGGGTAATTTGGGGTTAATTTGGGTTAATTGGGGGGGATTGGGGTAATTGGGGGGTTGGGGACAAACGAGGGGATTGGGCTAATTTGGGTTAATTTGAGGTAATTGGGGGGTTTGGAGTAATTTGGGGTTGATTTGGGGTGGGGGGGGTTTGGGTTAATTGGGGGGTTGGGGTAATTTGGGGTTAATTTGGGTTAATTGGGGGGGGATTGGGGTAATTGGGGGGTTGGGGACAAACGAGGGGATTGGGCTAATTTGGGTTAATTTGAGTTAATTGGGGGGGTTGGGGTAATTTGGGGTTAATTTGAGTTAATTGGGGGGTTTGGGGTAACTTGGCGTTGATTTGGGGTTGGGGGGTTTGGGTTAATTGGGGGGTTTGGGGTAATTTGGGGTTAATTTGGGTTAATTGGGGGGGATTGGGGTAATTGGGGGGTTGGGGACAAACGAGGGGATTGGGCTAATTTGGGTTAATTTGAGGTAATTGGGGGGTTTGGAGTAATTTGGGGTTGATTTGGGGTGGGGGGGGTTTGGGTTAATTGGGGGGTTGGGGTAATTTGGGGTTAATTGGGGGATTTGGGGTAATTTGGGTTAATTGGGGGGGTTTGGGGTAATTTACTTTAATCATGGGGTTTGGGTTTATTGGATTTAATTGGGGGGTTGGGTTAATTTGGGTTAATTGGGACTGATTGGGGGGTTGGGGTTTATTTGGTTTAATTGGGGGGTTTGGATTAATTGGGTTAATTTCTGGGTTTTGGGGTAATTTGGGTTAATTGGGGGGGGTAATTAGGGGAGGGGGTGTAACGGGGGTTGGGGGCGGGAGAGGGGACAGAGGTGACACGCGATGGGGGCGTGGCCACGGCTGTAGGTGACCCCCAGGTGTGCCCAGGTGCCCCCAGGTGTGCCCAGGTGTGACCTGGCTGTGCCCAGGTGTGCCCAGGTGTGTGCCCAGGTGTGCCCCCAGGTGTGACCTGGCTGTCCCCCAGGTGTGCTCAGGTGTACCCAGGTGCCCCCAGGTGTGCCCAGGTGTGACCTGGCTGTCCCCAGGTGTGCCCAGGTGTGCCCAGGTGTGACCTGGCTGTTCCCAGGTGTGCCCAGGTGTGACGTGGCTGTCCCCCAGGTGTGCCCAGGTGTGCCCAGGTGTGACCTGGCTGTGCCCAGGTGTGCCCAGGTGTGCCCAGCTGTGACCTGGCTGTCCCCAGGTGTGCCCAGCTGTGACCTGGCTGTCCCCAGGTGCCCCCAGGTGTACCCAGGTGTGACCTGGCTGTCCCCAGGTGTCCCCAGGTGCCCCCAGGTGTGCCCAGGTGTGACCTGGCTGCCCCCCAGGTGTACCCAGGTGTGCCCAGCTGTGACCTGGCTGTCCCCCCAGGTGCCCCCAGGTGTACCCAGGTGTGTCCTGGCTGTCCCCAGGTGTGCCCAGGTGTGCCCAGGTGTGCCCAGGTGTGCCCAGGTGCGATGGCGCTGCCCCGGGCGCAGCTGCAGTGCAAGAACCTGCAGGAGTTCCTGCGGGGGCTCAGCCCCCCCACGCTGGACCGGCTCTACGGGCACCCGGCCACCTGCCTGGCCGTGTTCAGGTGGGCCCAACATCCCATAATACCCACAAATAAATCCTAAATAACCCAAAATATCCCAAAATACCCCAAAATTAACCGAAAATTAATGCAAAATATCCCAAAATTAACCCAAAATAGCCCAAATTAACCCCGTGCCACCTGCCTGGCCGTGTTCAGGTGGGCCCAACATCCCATAATATCCCAAAATACCCCAAAATTAACCAAAAATACCCCAAAATAAACCCAAAATTCACCCCAAATACCCCAAAATTAACCCAAAATACCCCAAAATTAACCCAAAACAGCCCAAATTAACCCCGTGCCACCTGCCTGGCCGTGGTCAGGTGGGCCCAACATCCCATAATATCCCAAAATACCCCAAAATTAACCAAAAATACCCCAAAATTAACCCAAAATTAACCCCAAATACCCCAAAATTAACCCAAAATACCCCAAAATTAACCCAAAATACCTCAAAATTAACCCAAAATAGCCCAAATTAACCCCGTGCCACCTGCCTGGCCGTGTTCAGGTGGGCCCAACATCCCATAATATCCCAAAATACCCCAAAATTAACCCAAAATTAACCGAAAATACCCCAAAATTAACCCCAAATACCCCAAAATTAACCCCAAATACCCCAAAATTAACCCAAAATAGCCCAAATTAACCCCGCGCCACCTGCCTGGCCGTGTTCAGGTGGGCCAAACATCCCATAATATCCAGAATAAATCCTAAATAACCTAAAATATCCCAAAATACCCCAAAATTAACCGAAAATTAATGCAAAATATCCCAAAATTAACCCAAAACAGCCCAAATTAACCCCGTGCCACCTGCCTGGCCGTGTTCAGGTGGGCCCAACATCCCATAATATCCCAAAATACCCCAAAATTAACCCAAAATACCCCAAAATTAACCCAAAATTCACCCCAAATACCCCAAAATTAACCCAAAATACCCCAAAATTAACCCCCAAATACCCCAAAATTAACCCAAAATAGCCCAAATTAACCCCGTGCCACCTGCCTGGCCGTGTTCAGGTGGGCCCAACATCCCATAATATCCCAAAATACCCCAAATTAACCGAAAATACCCCAAAATTAACCCCAAATACCCCAAAATTAACCCCAAATACCCCAAAATTAACCCAAAATAGCCCAAATTAACCCAAAATAGCCCAAATTAACCCCGTGCCACCTGCCTGGCCGTGTTCAGGTGGGCCAAACATCCCATAATATCCCAAAATAAATCCTAAATAACCTAAAATAACCCAAAATACCCCAAAATTGACCCAAAGTTAACCCCAAATACCCCAAAATAGATCCTAAATAACCTAAAATAACCCAAAATAGCCCAAATTAACCCCACACCACCTGCCTGGCCGTGTTCAGGTGGGCCCAACATCCCATAATATCCCAGAATAAATCCTAAATAACCTAAAATAACCCAAAATAAACGCAAAATTAACCCAAAATACCCAAAAATTAACCCCAAATACCCCAAATTAACCCAAAATAGCCCAAATTAACCCCACACCACCTGCCTGGCCGTGTTCAGGTGGTCAAACATCCCATAATATCCCAAAATAAATCCTAAATAACCTAAAATAACCTAAAATAACCCAAAATAGCCCAAATTAACCCCAAATACCCCAAAATTAACCCAAAATAGCCCAAATTAACCCCGTGCCACCTGCCTGGCCGTGTTCAGGTGGGCCCAACATCCCATAATATCCACAAATAAATCCTAAATAACCTAAAATAACCCAAAATAGCCCAAAATTAACCCAAAATTAACACAAAATATCCAAAATTAACCCAAAATATCCCAAAATTAACCCCATGCCACCTGCCTGGCCGTGGTCAGGTGGCCAAACATCCCATAATACCCACAAATAAATCCTAAATAACCCCAAATACCCCAAAATAGCCCAAAATTAACCAAAAATTAATGCAAAATATCCCAAAATTAACCCAAAATAGCCCAAATTAACCCCGTGCCACCTGCCTGGCCGTGTTCAGGTGGGCCAAACATCCCATAATACCCACAAATAAATCGTAAATAAACTAAAATACCCCAAAATTAACCCCAAATACCCAAAATTAACCCCAAATACCCCAAAATTAACCCAAAATTAACACAAAATACCCCAAAATTAACCCAAAATAGTCAAAAATTAATCCAAAATTAATCCAAAGTAACCCAAAACAACCTAAAATCACCCAAAATTAACCCAAAAAGCCCGAAATTAACCCAAAATTAACCCAAAATAGCCCAAAAATAACCCAAAAATAACCCAAAATAAATAACCAAAATAATCTTCAATTAACCCAAAATAACCTAAAATTAACCTAAAATTAATCAAAAATAACCCAAAATAACCTAAAATTAACCCAAAATAACCTAAAGTTAACCCAAAACAACCTAAAATAGCCCAAACTTAACCCGAAATATTCAGAAATTAATCTGAAATATCGAGCGATTAATATAAAATATCAGTAAATTAACCCAAAATATAAGAAGTTAATTCAAAATATTGGGAAATTAACACAAAATATTTGGAAATTAACCCGAAATATTTGGAAATTCCCCCAAAATCCGGGGAATTTAACCCGAAATATTCAGAAATTAACCCAAAATGCCAGAAATCGGCACCAAGTATTCAGAAATTAACGTGAAATAATTGGAAATTAACTCGAAATATCTCAAAATTAACCCAAAATATTTGAAAATTAACCCAAAATATTTGGAATTTAACCCAAAATGTCTCAAAATTAACCCAAAATATTGGAAAATTAACCCAAATATTTGGAATTTAACCCAAAATATTGGAAATTAATCCAAAATATTGAAAATTAACCCAAAATATTTGGAATTTAACCCAAAATATTTGAAAATTAACCCAAAATATTTGGAATTTAATCCAAAATATTTGAAAATTAACCCAAAATATTTGGAATTTAACCCAAAATATTTCAAAATTAACCCAAAATGTCGAAATGAACCCAAAATATTTGGAATTTAACCCAAAATGTCTCAAAATGAACCCGAATTTTCCTCTGGGAGCTGCCGGGCCTGGCCCGGGCCGGGATTTGGGGCAGTTTTTGGTGGATTTGGGCCATTTTTGATGGATTTTGGGGCCATTTTTTATGGATTTTGGGGCCTTTTTGGTGGATTTTGGGTAGATTTTGGTAGATTTTGGGGTGGGGGTTTTTGGGGTGTTTTTGGGGGTCCCGACCCCCCAAAATCTCC